>NW_019525207.1:781512-863117 GCF_002814215.2 Seriola lalandi dorsalis | reverse complement strand
CTCCGGCCAAAGGTGTTGAGGTGGTGGTGGATCCAGGTGCTGTGCTTGCCCTCACTGATGCCAACGGCATGGCAAGGGTTGACCTCAATACAATGCCACAAAGCTCAAGTCTGACAATCACTGTAAGTCTCCAAAAAAAACCCTTTTCTACATTACAGCCTGTTTGCAAATGGAAGTTTAAACCTATATTAATCCACTTCTTTGATATTCACTTGCAACAGTGAAATCAAGCAGCGTTAAAATCCACTTCACAGCTCTGTGCCAGTTTTTAGCTTCATCAAACGGTCTCCTCTCACAACGGTGAACATTCAGGAAGTGGATATTGAGATCGTGGACACCAGAACAATAAACTAGACTGCACTGACAACACTAATGCACTTCACAAAAAAGGACAGAGCAGACTCTATCTGCTCAGGAGACTCAGGTCTTTTGGAGTGCAGGGGCCACTCCTGAGGACCTTCTATGACTCTGTGGTGGCATCAGCCACCTTCTACGGTGTGGTCGGCTAGGGCGGCAGCATCTCCACTGCTGGCAGGAAAAGACTGAACAGACTGATAAAGAAGGCCAGCTCTGTTCTGGGATGCCCCCTCAACCCAGTGGAGGTAGTGGGCGACAGGAAGATGACTGGCTACACTTTCATCCCAGTTGGAGCGCCCCCCTCCCCTCCATGCAGGACACTCTGACAGCACTGAGCAGCTCCTTCAGTGACAGGCTACTGAAGCTGTGGTGTGTGAAGGAGAGATACCGCAGGTCTTTCCTCCCTGCTGCTGTCAGAGTGTTTAACAAACACTGCACATGGTCGATCATACACACCAAAGACTGACAATTCACCATGTGCAATAATTATCCATAAACCATCTATACGATATCCCTTATCTGCTGCTATTTTTGTTATATCTAAATATTTCTTTTCTTTTGTTATATCTTTTTTTTTAAGTATTTGACATTGACATTTTGCAGTTTTTCTTTCTTACTGTCCAATTTGCTGCTGTAATACTGCGAATTTCCCCACTGTAGGACTTATCTTATATTTCCTTATAAAACTGTGTGTGTATGCTTACCTGTATGTGTCTCTAATTGCAGGCAAGGACCAATGATCCTGGTATTTCACGTGAAAGACAAGCATCAGCCACCATGACAGCTCTCCCATATAAAACTAAGAGCAACAACTACATCCACATAGGTAAAGAAAGTCTTGAAATAACATCAGATGAAAAAACAAGGTGGTGACAGCAAAGTATGCACCGTGTACAAGATCTTTTCACTGTTGAAGACTCACTACAAAATGTCATTTTTGCAGGTGTGGATACAGCAGAGCTGGAGAGCTAGGAGACAATCTGAAAATCAACTTCATCTTTAGCAGGGAGTTAAATAATCAAGACACTGATGTCACATACCTGGTGAGAGATATTTTGAACATGTGGACATATACACAGCTATTTTTGTTGCATGTTATGACCGACTTAGTGGGTAAGTGCTGATGTGTAGATCTGTGTCCGTAGATCCTGAGCAGAGGTCAGCTGGTGAAACATGGCCATTACAGGAATAGAGGCCAAGTACTGATTTCCCTGGTATTTCGCATCACCAAAGAAATGCTGCCATCGTTCCGCATCATAGCCTACTACCATACAAATGACAATGAAGTGGTATCAGACTCTGTTTGGGTGGATGTCAAGGACTCCTGCATGGGCTCGGTGAGACACACAACACTTGGTTTAACAACATTAAACTAATTAAGTGAACAAACAACAGACACAAAAAGTAAAAATGATTGTTTTCTGTATTTAACATAGTTCAAGTAATTGCTTTAACAAGTACAAAACAGCATTCTCATTCATTGCCTTTCCCTTCACATTTAGCTGACGTTGGAATCATCGAGACCTGCCGTGTCCTATGAGCCTCGCTGGGAATTTGGTCTGAGAGTCACTGGAGATCCAGGGGCCACAGTGGGACTGGTGGCAGTTGACAAAGTCACCTACTTCCTGAATAACAAGCACCGCCTCACCCAGAAAATGCAATGTCCTCATCCTTTATTTCCCCTAACATTTTTTTAAGTTAATTTAAGACCACAGTGTGTCGACTGAGGTGACACGGTGGTTTGAGCCTGCTGGCTGGAGAGGGGCTCTGTTGTGTGGGGTTTGTATGTTCTCCCTTTATCTGTGTGGTAAAGGCTCCAGCCCCCTACACCCTTTCAATGACAAGCGAGTATCAATATTGGAAATGCGTAGAATTTGAAAATTTGTTGGTGATATTAGCAGCATGAATGTTGTCTCACCTCTTCAATACTTGATTGCTGATTTTTAAAATAGACAAACAGAAAAACAACTTTGTTACATTAATAAGAGTATATGTGATTCATAACTTTCCCTTCTGTTGATTTGGACTTTATCTTGTATAAGTAAGCCTTGTCTGGTTGTATGTCAGTGTGTAAATGATTTCCACCCTGCTCAGATCTGGGACACTCTAGAGAAGTCCGACACAGGCTGCACACCCGGTGGAGGTGCAGACAGTATGGGTGTGTTCTTCGATGCCGGGCTGTTGTTTGAGTCGAGCACTGGTTCTGGGACTCCCTACAGACAAGGTGACACTACTTTACTCTGAAGTCTGACTGTTTTCCTCCTTACTAGTCTCATTCTATACAGGTACGTTTGCGTTCACTGCTTATTATTATCTTGAAGTATCCTTAAACCAGAGGTTCCCAATTCTGAGGGCCGCAAAGGTATTTCAAGTGGGCCGACAAATTATTTGCAAAACAGTACAACTTTGGTGAAAAAAATTTAAGATTAAAATATTAAGATACAAATAAGGTGTTTACATATCTTAAAACGAAATGATCTTTAACAGCATTAAAAAAAAAAATTCCTTTCATTGTTTGTTTGTTGGAAAAGGTTGGGAACCACTGATCTAAGCATTGTAAAGGCAAGCTAGTGGCAAACACACAACTGAAGATGCTTTATGCCAGCCATACACCAAACCACTTTTGAAGCGATTTCACTGTCACAGACTAATTTCCCTCGGAATAAAATCACGAAAGTTTTGCTAGAGCGTGCTCCCGTCGATCATTTGGTGTAAAATGTTTGTCCAAGCTGTTTTAAGTCAGTCCACTGAGTTACAGATCTCTTCATATGTGTGCTGTATACTTCTATACACAACACTTTGGACCATGAACTAGCAGTGACTTGGAAGCAACACAACAGTAAAGCTACCTCTGTTATAATTTGCAAACAGAAACATGAACATTGCTGTGTCTACTGTGTCAAATTACCTCTCCCTTGTTTTAACAGTATCACAAGATACCTTTCAGAGTGGGTTTATATTTGCTGGGTTCTTTTTTAAAGCTAGTTTTTTTTTTTGCCTTTCCAGATTTGAAGTGTCCATCCCCCACAAGGAGGAAACGAGCCAGCAGGACACTGGAAGTCACAACAGACTTGGGTAAGACCCAACAACTACTGAACTGCTGCATGACAGTTCAGGCTTTTTAGGATATCTGACTTTCAAAATGTGTGTCTCTCTAATGCTATGTGGCAGTGAGTGATTTTAATTTTATACAGTAATTTCACCTCTATGTATTATTCGTCTAAATGGTAAGTTATATTAATAATTCAGCCCAAAACATGATCATGAGTACTATAATACAAAAACAGTTAAATTTCCCTGCTGTCACTCAAAAAATTTTGGTGGTTCAGCCTGTAGCAATGGCTTCCTGATCTGTTGAAAGAAGATGGAAAGCCAGCGAGCTGGTAGGAAGGAGGAAAACCTCTAACTGGGCAAAAGCTGGAGTGGTTACATTGAAAAATAGTAACCATTTTAATGACACTTTAGAAGAAGAAGATTTGGAAGACAGAAGCAATGAAATTGTTTCTCGCACCATATTCCCTGAAAGTTGGCTGTGGTCAACCATCAAACTGCCTGCTTGCCCTGGACAAGAACCCAACTGGTGAGGAAACAGAAATAGACGCACAATAAAGCCATACCACTACTAATGTTTCCTGGATGATATTTGCTCAACTGAATCTGACAACACATTTTTGTTTTGTTTCAGTGTGTCCACATCATTTATGAAAAGATTTCCTTTATCTGACTCAATCACAACCTGGCAGATCATCGGTATTAGTCTGTCAAGAACTCATGGTGAGGACTCTTCTTTTGTCTTTCTGCAGAATTTGACATTTTCTTTCTTTTTCTTTACATTGTTTGTGATTATAAGGCTTTTTTTGGGCAGATTACAGAAACATTTCTGGTTTGGTTCTGTCCCAGTCGTTTGATATCACCCTCTCTGTCACCACATTCCCATCTGACTCAGCTGTCAAATAATGGCACATAGCCATGGCTTGCCTAAAATGTTCCCATATTTGCTTGCTACATATATATCCATCCATCCATTTTCTTCTGCTTATCCTCTAGTGGGGTCGCGGGGGGGGGGCTGGAGCCTATCCCAGCATCTTTTCGGGGGAGAGGCGGGGTACATCCTGGACAGGTCACCAGTCCATCGCAGGGCAAACACATAGAGACAGACAACCATTCACACTCACAGCCACACCTATGGTCAATTTAGAGTATCCCATTAGCCTAGTCCCCATTTGCATGGTCTTTGGACTGTGGGAGGAAGCCTGAGTACCCGGAGAGAACCCACACAGGCACGGAGAGAACATGCAAACTCCACACAGAAAGATCCCGCGTCCGAGCCGGGACTCGAACCCGAAACCTTCTTGCTGTGAGGCGACAGTGCTACATATATATTTGAATCTCTTTTTAGTTTATTTGATTTATCTTTCATTCCTCCATTTCTACTTTTTAAAAATATGTACACATACAAGTGTTAGATATTGGATTATGACAAAAATAACCATTTCTTCTAGTACAGGATAAGGTTATGGCTCCCTTCGTCTCATTGGTTTAATGAGTCACGGGTTGTGTGGTCCATAGGCAGTTTTTCACAGTTCAGGCGAGCTTCACTCAGACTGACACTTAGTGGTCAAGACTTTCAGTAGGTTGCATGAGCAAGATATGGTAGAATTATAACTCTGGTGGAGGATTCTGCTCTTTGGGGATTAAGTCACACATTTAGATTTTAAACAAATTTTTATATTATAAGGTTTCTCCATGTCACTGATGCGCTCGCCATTCTCTCCCCCTCTGTCTTTTCCTATTCTTTTATTTAATGTTTATTTTTTTCTCTTGTCTTTAAGGAATCTGTGTGTCCAATCCATTGGAGGCAGTTGTTTCGAAGCAATTCTTCATTGATCTCAAACTGCCGTACTCTGCTGTAAAAGGGGAGCAGTTGGAAATTAAGGCTGTCCTCCACAACTACTTCCCTGAGCCTGCTATCGTAAGTCTGGGCTATTTCGCTTACGTGTTTCAGGACAGATGGCAAGGTTTTCTACAAAAATGTGCAGTGCAACTTTCATTGAATTTATGCATGATTCACTGACATTCAGTGGTATACACACTCATCCTCTGTTAGCCTGTCACCACATTTCATACTCATGATCTTCCCTTGAACAAATAGTTCAGCATTTTGGAAAATGTTCTTATTCTTTTAATATCATATCAGTGAGCTGGCTCTTTAGCCTAGCTTAGCAAAAGTACTGGAGGCAGTGGGAGACAGCAAGCCTGGCTCTGTTCAACATAAAAAAAAAAAAACACATCACCTATTTGCTTAATCTAATTTCATGCATGTATGCCATTTGTAGTTTTAGAGGGAGCTCTGTGTTGTAACTATTTCTTGGCAAACAACAGCCAGGTGCAGCGGCTGTGCGCAGCATCACAGTTTTGAGTTTTGTCATCAGAGACAGATTTAATACCATTGTTCCTGCACAGACACTTATTGCTGTTGTCGAGACAACAATCTGTCTCTGAAAAAACAAAAGACCTGCTACACACACAGTGGCATCAGGTTCCTTTGGGAACGTGTTACACAGGACCTCACCTGGGCACTTGCTTTAATGGTAGATATGGTTATTCTTGTCACTGTCCTAAACTGGGTATGCTCTCCTACCTAAACTGATCATTTTGATCCTTATCCTAGAACTGTGTCCGTGTGTTGTGGTGATGGTGATGCCAAAATATCCAACAGGTGTTAAATTAGGTTGAGACTGAGTGCCAGAGCATTTAATTTACATCATTTTCATACTCGCGAACCATTTGATGACTCCACATGCCCTGAAAACATTTGCATTCAATCATTTTTCTCCCTTCATTTACTCAGTTTTCTTTGATTTGTCACCATCAGAAATTTATCTCAGTCTTCATTCACCACCTCTCCCTCTTTACCTTTTTCAAGGTGCTTGTGGAACTGCTTGAGGAGGAGCATGTGTGCAGTGCAGCTTCAAATCGTGCAAGGTATCGTCATGAGGTCGTGGTTCAGCCTGAAACCACCCGATCTGTACCCTTCATCATTATTCCCATGAGGGAAGGACAATTCCGCATTGAGGTCAAAGCAGTTGTTAAAGACTCGTCGCTCAGTGATGGAATCAGGAAGATGCTGAGGGTGGTGGTAAGAGAAACCAACCCCTAACTGTCTAGCCACTACCTTGACGATCAAAATTGTTTTAGATCTTTGACACTATTTTATTTTATTGTGTGTGTGTGTGTGTGTGTGTGTGTGTGTGTGTGTGTGTGTGTGTGTGTGTGTGTGTGTGTGTCTTAGACTTGTCCCACTGGCCTGTACCTACCTGTATCACACAGGTTCTGCTTTGTTATAAAATGTTTTCGTCTGTGTTTTCTATAGAGTTCTCCCACTGGGTTGTACCAGGAAGTCATGTTTACACAATGGAGGCCACAGCTTACGCTCTTCTTGCTCTCGTCAAGGTCAAGGTGAGCGTGCAAAAAAGGAAAAAAACAAAAAACAAAAGAACAATACAGTTGAAGGCTTGGTGAAGGAAAGTTTCTGGTGCGCACGTGAAACTTTTGTGTGCTCACAATTTCTGAGTGTGGGTGCGGAAGTGCAGAAGTTGTTTCAATGTAACCATATATGTATTATAAGACCAGTCATGAGATCTGGTAAACCAAGAAGCCTCCTAAAAATATGGATAGCCTCCTCCGAATGGCTGCCTGCCATTGCGACTCTCCATGAAGTTGTTACTTTCTCCAA
The DNA here is from genome assembly GCF_002814215.2 of Seriola lalandi dorsalis. NCBI lineage: Eukaryota > Metazoa > Chordata > Actinopteri > Carangiformes > Carangidae > Seriola > Seriola lalandi. Next base: position 856,024 of record NW_019525207.1, on the reverse strand, counting down.
ACAGCTGATGCGTGCTAGCTTCACTGTTGAGGAGGCGTTGAACACTCACTCACTGGCTCGGAGCAGGGCAGGAGTTCTCTGACTCAGCTCGCCGCCTGGTTTTCCCCTCTTAGTGGGACACATGGAGACTGGAACTGAGGCTAGTCTCAGCAGGATGTCACTCCACCGCCTCTGCCTACCAGCAATCTACCAGCCTTCAGGCTGCTTCAGTGGGACCTCCCATACATTATTAAGAGAGTGGCCAACAGGCCACCAGAGCCACCAGCACAAGTTGCTAACAACATGCGGCCAACAGGAGCTCAGACGTGTCCCTGTGTGGCTGCGTTCCCAGCATTTCATCCTTTCCTGACTGAGGTGGCATCCGACCCTGGAATTTCCAGGGCACCAGGTTGCTATGACCCTTATACAAAGGTTCAGCGGGGCATGGAGAATGGTTTTCTTGTTGTCCCACCACTGGAACCCAGTTTAATATCGTACCTTCTACCTGTAGCTGTCCCCTCACAACCAGGTCACGACTAGCCTCACCGACAGGGCCCACCTGTGTGGTGCTCAGACAGCAGCCACCATTGACAGTTGCGGTCCTGCCACTTCTTTTGCCGCGGCAGTGGCACAGTCAAAAATCAAGGCCTGGATGACTGTGATCAGTAATCCCAGTTCCTCCTCACTGCTTTAAGACAGTAGCCTACACAGGAGGAATTATAAGTCCTGGATACTGTGTTGCTGCTCAGCCTTGCAGATGACGTGCAGTTAATGTTAATTTTTGATGGCATGCGCTCCACCAGTTGAACCACCGAGGTGCTCCGTTGTTGCTTTTTAGTGTTGGAATGGCGTGGGTGTGCTGTGCGGTGTGCATTGGTTCATGTTTGAGTGCGCACGACATGACAACAGCAGTTGCAAAGAGTGGGTGCACTTATTTCTGTTCATGACAACAGAGCAAAATGCAAAAACAAGCTCTCCAGAATTGGTCACATTGCTGTCCTGTGCACAGGAAGGCTGAACACATAGTTGCAAAGACCTTACATCCACTACAATCAGTTCGAGCTGCTTCTGTCTGGTCGTCGATTTAGGACCCCAAGGGCCACCGGAACATATATAAGAAGTCTTATACAGGCACTGAACACAGAGTGACTACATCAGGGAACTCTTAAGATTTGTTGTCTGGTATTTATGATATAATCTGCTGTTATAACCTGCTCATTTGCAATCAATCAATCAATCAATTCAGCTGAATGAAATGGTTCTCAGAACAAGGGAAGTAAACTTCTGAATGAAAAAAAGGGAAAATAGCACGGTAAAGTGTGAGAAGACCAACATGTCACAATGTTACATGGGTCAAAATGGACAAAGACGCTAGACAAACATATATATAGTCAATCTAGAATAGGTGTACGATTGCCATTGAATAGTTAGTTGAGCGGGATCTATTGGATAATGGATCCACTGGTGGCAGAATAAAAAGTTTTGACTTTAAAACATTTAGATTATACGATAAATGATTTTGAGAATTAAAATATTAAGTGAGAAGTAACACCTTCCACCAAATTTGATTCAGAGTTAATCTTGTGTCTGACAGATGGTGTCGACATATTATAATTTGCCTGGTGAAAAGAAGAGCGACTGTGAGAAGTTTAACCTGTCTGTGCAGATCCTCCCAGGTAATTTGTTTTCCTCTATGTCCCTCTGTCTTTTGCTGTTGGTTTTTATTCTAGCTGTCTGCCTTGCTTGTATTTGTGTGGTCAATTGCTTGTTTGTTTTTTCTGCAAAGTATTCTTTCTTGAGAAAAATGAATAAACTAAACCTAATGTTTTTCTCCTCCAGAGAACGTGGATGATGATGAGAAGATATACAAGCTGAGAATAGAGGTTTTGTAAGTACAATCAAGAGAGTAATTTGTTCACATTACAACTGAACTGTATCGTTAACTTAAGTGACATCCATCTTTTATTTCCAACTGTAAGACACTTATTGGACAGGATTAGCCATGAATTTCACTTTAGTTTATGGTACAGCTCTGTTTATAATGTGTCGCAAATTACCCTCTTAAGAGAGTCTAACAGGTGTCTAACTAAGAAATGAAGATGCAATGCCCTGGCAGCTTCCATAGCCTTTGTGACATACATGAATAGAACAAGTATCACTACCTACCACCTCCAGGGACTCTGCACAACATCCAGGCTTACAAATGTCATTTAAAGGAGCGCCCAGATGTGACCTGATGTGGTTTGACTTTAGTTTACGGTACAGTATTCTTCTAATGAGCAACAAAAAACCCAGTAAGAAAGTGAAACTTGAATAAAGGCCAAACAAATGTATTGTCCTCTGAGCTCTCAGTGTTTTGTGTCACTATTATAAAGGTTTTGCAGGATATAACATGGCATTTTAATTTTGTCTAATTGAAGCCTGTGTTGTCTAACAAAGTTATCATAGGCCCATGTTGGTCGTATTAAATGTGTTTTCTATTTCACCATTATTTGTAGAGTCTAACTGTAGCATATTTTGGATTTGATAGGATATTGTATATTATTTCTAATAGTGTATCACAGTCTCCTATTTGGCTTTAATTTAGTGTAAAAAGTGTCTGACCATTGTTTTGACTCTAATATGTAATTATATACAGGGTTAATATTTACATCATAATTTAGGTGTATGGTGTCTAATTAGTGTGTTTGTTTACTATCTAATGAAGACCATGTTATTTCTTGTTTTGTGTAATGATACAAAGTACTGCTTGTTATGTCTTATTAGTGTACTGTAAAATGATGTGTGACTGACAAGTGTCACAGTTACATGGCAACATACAGCCACCACCACCTCAATTTTTGACCCGTTCCTGTATTTCGGTGGTTTATTTTTCACTCTTGCCATAGTTGTAATTTTCCTAACCCCTGTGCCCCAATTTCCCATGTCAGCCTCAGTTGACATGGGAAATCAGCTCGGGTTGAGTGCTGTCTTTGCTGCTGTCTCTCCTATGAGCAGCTCTAAATCACCCTCACCCTATTTGAAACATTTAAAAGATTTGTAAAGGTTGTTGGATTTTAAATTCGATAAGTGCTTTGCTTTCGCCTCACCCATCTCTTTCATGTCATTATCTTAATTTTTCCATCCATTCTGTGTACAGGTATAATGACACGGAGCGTGATGCAGCCATGTCGGTTTTGGATATTGGCTTGCCAACTGGCTTCACTGTGAACAAAGGAGACCTGGATTTAGTAAGATTACACGCAAATTTACAAACACAGGGTCACGCAATCCTCTTTATCTTGTTTGTTCTAACCAGTAACACTGACTTTGAAACCTTCTCTCTCTCTCTCTCTCTGTGTTTGTGTGTGCTTAGTTATCTAGAAATCGTACTCGCACAATTGCAAACTATGAAATGACCTCAGTCCTGTCAGAGAGAGATTCACTCATCATCTACCTGGACAAGGTTGAATTTTCTTCCTTCTATCCCCTTTTCTCTCTGGTCCCCTTACTCAAATTCTGATTCAAGTATGTTGCAGGTTGAGAAATACAGATTATTTTAGTATTCTAACTTATCTCTAAGCTGACATCACTGTGAACAGTTTCCATTAGAGCTATTCTACCAAAGAAAAAAGTCACCATGAAACCTGTCGACAGCAAGGGCTGCCATTGTGTAACAAGTGAAATGAAGTTGTGTTTCTCTCTCTCTCTCTCTCTCTCTCTCTCTCTCTCTCTCTCTCACATACTGTACCTTTGTTGGATCAATCTTCAGGTTTCTCACACTCAACCAGAAGAGATCGCTTTTAGGATCCATCGGACGCTGAAAGTGGATGTCTTACATCCAGCTGCTGTGTCTGTCTATGAATATTATGACCGTATGTCCCAAAGACACTCTATATTGCTTCATCGTGCTTCGATTAGTTTTCTTTGCTGTCTGTCTATGAATAATATGACACTGAGTCTCAAGAGAGACATACAGTATAATTAACAAATGACCATGCCTGTTCATTGTAGCTTAACAATTTATTTATCGCTACAAATAGCTTTGAATGTATATGACAGAGTAGAATAGGATACATTTAAGATACATTATATATATTATATTATACAATAATATCAACACAATCAGTGTTCAGTGATCAGTCAACACAATATTTTTCTAATATCTTTCTTCCCTGTTGCAGAGACACATTGTGTGAAATTTTACCACCCGGAGAGAAGTGGAGAGCTAATGAGGTTGTGTAGAAATGAAGAATGCATATGCGGTGAAGGTAAACAAGATGACAAAATCTCCTGATTTTACAAATAAATTTGTAAAATGAATGTGTAAAATTGTTTCTTGGGTGAGTGTAGGATTTAAAGGCAGTTTAAAGATATCTTAGGTGAGAGTTGAGAATGGTGTCGTCATACTTGTGGAGACAGGTGCTGCTGATTGGACACGAACAGTTCATTGGTCTGAGGCTTTATGAAAAAAATGAGTAAAAGACAGAAACACACACGACTTAGATTATAACATAAGCTACAGGCATAAACATACAATTGCTCATTCATTTGAGTCACCTGTTGTGTATTATTTTTGTGCCCATTGTACATTTCCAGGCTACTGCAGTAAGCTGCAAAAGGACAAGACCAGACATGAAAGCCGTGCTGTAAAGGCTTGTGAGTCCACGGCGGCATACAGAACAGATTATGGTGAGAGTGTGTGTTTGTGAGTGAGTGAGTGAGTGAGTGAGTGAGTGAGTGATCACCTATTGAGCTAACAATCTTAAACTTGTCTCCTCTCAGTGTACAAAGTACGATTGGCGGGGTTTGAACAAGTTTCCTCTGTTGACATTTACACAATGGAGATAGTAAAGGTCATTAAGTCAGGTGGGTATTAATCTCTTCTTTCCTTTCCCAGAAGATCCTGAGTCATGCATACATGAAATGTCCAAGAGTATGTCAGAGACTTTTTTTTTTTTTGAGAACTTTTGCCTTTATTGCAATAGCACAGTGAGAGATAGACAGGAAAGCCAGGGAGAGAGAGGGGATGACATGCAGCAAAGGGCCGCTGCGGTTAGGACCAAGCCTATGAGGTTCCGAGCTACCGAAGCACCCCCACAGAATAGTTTTTTTGTAATTAATGGAAGTCAGTAAGGATAATGATCTTTAAGATGATTCAAAGTGACATAACAACTTCCCAGATTGTTTCCAGCCAGGCAGAATTCTTACCCATGTATGCATGTCTCGATGGACAATGTGTTTGAGAGTACAACAGCAATAATCCTATATGAAACCTGTGACAAAGTTAATTATGGTCTCCTGTACTCTCCTCTCCATATACTTTAATTGCAGGATATACTGATGTGAATCCTCTTAATGAATTGCGCAAATTCACCAGTCATCCACAATGCAGGCAGTCTTTAGAACTGACTGTAGGCAAAACCTACCTTCTAATGGGCACAGACAAAAATATTCGCAGGAATCCCCAAAGTCAAATGTAAGTTTGTTCTGTATTTGTGTGTGTGTGTGTGTGTCCCTTGTAATATTGTCACCATTTAAACATTATCATTTCCCTGCTTTCTGTTACTGCATACTATAAACTGTACCTGAGAGAGTATGCCTACATTGTAAGTCAATGTAGGAATTTATTAAATAATGACACAAATGCAATGACGTGTACAAAGTGGAACATCTTTACGCACTCATGCAATTTTGGGTCATGTGCGTGCATCAGCGTGACAGGTTACTGACTGCAATAGAATATATCTGTAGATGTGTTGGTTAAGTAAATACACTCTTGCATTTTTCAAATTGGAGGCCACAGACTTGCTTGTCCTGCTACATTCAGATGGCGGCACAAATGTATTTAACTGATAGAGGACTTCATACAGTACAAAGCAGCTGATAATAATTGATTCTATCAGAATCATCTATATCAATATATACTTACACACAGACAGCCTTATCCCCCCTTTCTGCAATTTAATTTAAATTAATTAAATGCATCTACAAGCAGGGGAGTGTTTCACTGAATTTATTTACATAGTTTAGCATTGTGACATAATGGAGGTACATTTCCTTCCTATAAGGTTTGCCTTGTTTGACAGATGAGAACTGACGAATGTCTGCAGAGTGACATAAATGAAAGACCTGGTTTTCAAACATCTATTCTAAGCACAATGTCTAAGACGCATTTACTACAAAAATATTAAAAACTGACTTTGCTCTGCCTCAGTTGAATGAAACTCCCACCTCTTTTGTGCCACTCTTTGTACCTCTGTGCAATGCATGCTAAATAACAAACACAGTGAATTATCTGCCACTGCTTGCACTGACTGTAGTGAAAGGAGCTCTGAATATTTCGTTTTTTTTTTTTTGTGAGGGAGAAGACACGTCAATAGTTGCTATGATAATTCGGATCTTTTTTTATTATTTGCAACATACTATAGATTGTAGAATAGATCATAAAAATAAATAAATAAACTGCATGTAGGCAACCTCGATGAATCCTATTTCCCTATGAACAAATACCTGGTTACATGAAGACCCACTGTGTTTTTCATTTTGTTCTCCGCAGGTATGAGTATGATCTCTTAGCCTCTAACTGGATTGAGTACTGGCCCACAGACGCAGAGTGTCCTGCTGTCCAACACAGATGTAACTGTGTTACCCTTCGGGAGTTCAATGCCCCTGCATGTTTGCAGTAATGAAACTTTGCACTTTGCATTATTCTTAATATGTAAAACTTATATGACTTGCAGAAGTCTCAATATTATACTGTATTCTGTTGATTAAAATGTATAACAGCCTTTATTTAATGGTCATGGTCTCATCATTGAGGTACAGTAGTTGCCATCAGTATGGTGCAATGCTGAAAACAGATACTATTAAAATATTCAATAACTTCCTTGTACACACGTGTTTCGAAAATCACTTAACACATCAATAGTCTCCTGATGTTCATACTACCATAACACTTAGTTTGGGGAATTTTAAAGGTCTTTGTGGAGCTCTTCATATGAATTTTAACAATGGCAACATGCACAGTATTGTAATCATACAAGAACACATTAATGGAGGTTTTGCAAGAATTTGTAATTAACTGCAAGGCTATTTATATGTTAGCCTTTACCAACAACATAATTAATAGAAATGTTTATTAAATGTTGCTGTTCACAATCGATTTACAGTAAAAGACAAACATTGTGTTGACAATGAATCACATATACACACCAGGTGACAGAATATGTGAATGAATGTCTGCTTCACTTAAGGACTACTGTGTATGAACTTACAGTATTAAATGAACAAACTACTACATGACAAATGCTCTTCTATAAATTGTGTATTATACATAAGAACACACTTTTTGTGATATGATTTTGTGAATGAACACGATTTCTAAACAGAGATTCTGTGTGTGTGTGTGTGTGTGTGTGTGTGTGTGTGTGTGTGTGTGTGTGTGTGTGTGTGTGTGTGTGTGTGTGTGTGTGTGAGTGTGAGAGAGAGAGAGAGAGAGAGAACGTCATCTTAAAACAGTCTTCTGTGCTAATAGAAGGTTCTCATTCTGAATAGCAGACATGCCAAAGTGGAAGAAAGAAATCAGCGTAATAGCATCAACAATTAGAGTTAATTTCAAAACAATATATTGGGAAAGTTTCCTGTTTTGATTTTACCATGTACTTTAAAAAATGGCCTGTAGTCACATCACATTTATTATCATTAGTCACCTTGCATAGGTGACTAATCTACATTACAGTAAATAAGTCTTACAACCTGCAAATTTGTTTTAGCTGTATATCAACCTTAACAACCAGTGTCTATGATTTGTATGTAATGGTGCTTCCCATTCATTTATTTAGCATCCTCATTTCCTCTCATCTCTCCCAAAGGAGGACAGAAGAGACCGAAAACAAGTAAATGGGATAAACCTAAACGTAGATGTTGTACTGCAGGCTAGCAGTGTACCATGTCCAGGTATTGACATTTTATTGAAACCAGTCCAACAAAAAGAGCAGGCATCCATTCTGTATTAGGAAAAAGGACGGTGTAGTTCAATTAGTTACCTTGAGATTAACTGGAGGAGAAAGTAGTGAGGAGATGTAAAGCTGCAGGAGAAGGGAGGTAAGTAAGTAAAAGTAGAGTGCTGCAGAGCTGGAGGGTGCAATAGCAGCAGAAATGGGATCAGGCGGGACAATGTGTAGGACTCAGCTCTGGCTGTTGACCTTACTGGCTTTTTTCTCCTTGATGTCTCTGGCTGAAGAATCTCCAATGTAAGTAGAGACATTTGTTTTTACTGAACAATGACAGCATTTGTATTTACATTACTGTTAGTGTTAGGTGTTGTGTGAGTTGTTGTGGATACTGTTTGACAGGCTAGAGAAAAAATATGACTTTATTTCTGAATGATAGTATGTCTGAATGATGAGCAAAATAAATAAACTCCTTGCACGTTTTGTCTTTATTGTCTTATGCGTTCAGAAAGGGAAATTTAATTTTAGTGGCAGTGATGCACTTTCTGATGAAACTGTTTACTTTTTAAACATGGCTTAAATGCGTCGCCTGGGTTATGACCTTTTACGCCTCATACAAAAAGTTATCCTGCATTGTAAACCAAAACAGTACCTAATGTTTTGACAGTGTTTCAGAAAATTTACTAAAGCTGTTGAGAAAAACTGTAATGGGAGCAACAATAAGTCCAGGGATTACCTGCATAAGGAGTGAAGATTGAGTATTAGTTTTACTCCATTCAAGACTTCAATGTGTAATATAACGAAAAGCTGCAGTCCGGTTTGGAGTTTTTGTTGAATAAATCAAGGTCCTTCAAAACGATTCCGGTAAATGTAAATGTTGTAAATGTTGTTTTGAATTTGCACAGTGATTCATTAAGCCTACCACAGCAAACAGAGTCATGATGAAATGTTTTATTGATCCAGTGCTGGATCTTAGTCAAGATAATCAATGGATCACTAATTGTGTTTAAAGTCCACGCTGGAGAAGATAATCCTCATCAAAGAAAATGTTTGTTTTTTTGTATTAGTAAATTGGATGAACAGAACTTTAAACGCACTCTTACAACTGTTGAGAAAAGCAACACAAAGCAAATCAGTAAACATGTCTGTCACTGTTCCTCAGTTTGTCAGTGAGTCAGTATCCTAAGCTTTTTGTACAGTGTCTAAAGTGTATTCTCTGTCTCTTTTCCCACTGCTCTGCAGGAAGATAATGTCTGCACCCAGCGTGTTGCATGTAGGAACAGCAGAAAACGTCTTTGTGGAGTGTCAAGACTGCACCAACGATAATGATACCAGAGTTGAAATCAACGTCGTGAATTATCCGACCAAGTTGAAAAGGCTGGCATCCACATCTGTGATCCTTAACAGAGCAAATAAATTCCAGAACTTCGGTCAAATTAATGTAATGTAGAAATGCTGAAACATACTGTATGTTACTGTCATTTGTTTTTTTTGTTTGCTAAAATATATTGGTGAACCTTGTCTAAATGCAGGCCTATCACATGTCTAAAGAAACATGACTACAATCAAGAGAGGAAACAAAACAATTTTAAAATTTAGCATCGTATACACCCATCCTGCTCCCCCAGCGCTGCCTGTGTCTCTTCATACTGCTTTCAGATCCCCACTGGAGACTTCAGTGAGCATCCCGACATGAAGCAGCATGTCTACCTGCAAGCTTATTTCCCTGATGTAGTACTGGAGCAAGTTGTCTTAGTGTCCTTCCAGTCTGGCTACATCTTCATCCAGACTGACAAGACCCTCTACACCCCCAACAGTAAAGGTGAGTCCAGTAATAGTTCTGAGAAACAGACAACCCAAACACTTGTAAAAATGTTTCTGTCCTGTTAGTAATTTTGAATTGAATATTATATTTGTATTTTTAAGACATTATCTTAAAATATATCATGCCTTTTGTTTTAGAACCAGGGCATCAAGTATTTTGTGATATGGGGACAGTGGCCTTGGAGTTTAAGATGTAACTGTAACATCCCTGCTTTGAGTCTGACTGTTGCGTGTCATCCCCCATCGCTCTCAGTTCCTTGCTGCTCTGTAATAAATGTTAGAATTTGGCCTAATCATAGTTGATAGATTTTATCTGATTTTTTTTCTTATTTTCAGAGTGAACTGCCGTTCTGTCAAATTTGTTAAATGAAAAGTCAGTTACATGACCAGACATATAGATGCAAATACCCTCCTTCAACCTTTAAAGGTAAAGTAACAGCAGTACTGTCTTTATTCCAGTTCTCTACAGGATATTTGTACTGACACCCCGCATGGACCCTGTGGGGACGGATAATGAAACCAGAACTGATACTTCTCTTGCCATTGACATTGTGGTATTGTATTTTATCTTTTAAAGCACAGAATTGAATGTAAAATTATTAGACTTCATTTTTTACATAATTTCCATACTACCACCTTTGCCTCCCACATCCATCTAAAATTCCTTTTTAAAAGTCCAAAGCACATGGTCTAAAGCATATGCAACAAACCACTCTGCGTTACATCTCCAGGAATTCTTGCACCTTTTTCACAGTGTTTCACACAGAATTTGTGGCGAGTTGATTACATATTATGACTTGCCATTGAGCTCAGTCCGGGCACACGCACGCAGCGAGCAAACATCGAGCCAATCAATGTGCTCCACATAGATCTACAATCACAATGTTAGACATCTTTTATGTTACATTATTAGAAGTGTAAATAAATGTTTGGTTCGTTGTGAAACTGTGGTGGGACAAAATTAGTTTAGATGATGAATGGAAAACACTGTGGCGGATGTACCAGGTACACGCCCTTGGGACGCCTAGAGCCATGCTACTACTATAACTAAACACAGAACCACTGAACCTTGTTCCCATGTTAGGTTTTGTGTCCATCTCTAGAGATATGCATGTCTCCCTGTACTTGTTAAGCTGCTCATTTGAGTGCAGCCTTTCCCTCATCAGAAAGAGAGAGAGATTTGAGAAATAGTCAATCAAGAAGCTAGTCAGGCTCAGATTGTAGAAAAAAAGATGAGTATTTAAGGTCTTTGAAAATGTAGTATGGAATTAATGAATTGATTTGTAAATTGGTGAGGTTCACTGTCATTGAATTGTTCCTTGTTTTAGACCCCTGAAGGCATCATTTCAGCACTTGATCCAGTCTCTCTGAAATCCGGCATCTACTCTGGAGATTACCAACTCGGTGAAATTGTCAGGTGTGTATCTAATTAGATTTTTCTGGCTTGGCTTTTTATTTCATTTATACTTTTTTGTTCAATGGTGAGGGATTAAGTCATTTATTAAGTCATAATTATAAAATAAGGTCTCCAAATATTTTTTTCTTTTGTGAATGCCATGCATTTCAGTAGGTCTCAACCAACATTTGAGGGAAATAACGGCTCCTTAGTTGCTAAATGCTATTTTTGGTGCTAAGCAGGTAGTGTACAATGATGCCATGAGAGCAGTGACAGTGATCCACAACAGTAAAGTTGCAGGACAGCTAAGCAATATGCTGAATCCCGATGTAAAAGCTCCGTAAAGCAGAGATGCCAATTTGGGTGATTGTTTTTTTGTAGGTTCATCACTATGAGCTACCTCTTTCAAATTGTCACATTATCATTTGATATATTGTCATTGTAAAATATCAGGTATAGCCGCTTTTTAACATTTACTCCAGACATGTTTGAATACATTCAAAAATATTTTTTGAATAATCAAGTTTTCTACAAAATTTGACACATAAAAATTCTTAAAAGTCTACTCCTCATTGAAAAATCCCAAATCTATGCAAATGTATTTCATTTCGGTTTAAATTCTGCACCAAGTCCATTATTAATATATTTGCACTTGAGGTCTCAGGTTTCCACATCATACTACTGTAAGATTAATATAAGACCCCAGTTAACTCCTACACTAGTCATGATGTCTCAGATTCCTGCGGGTATATGTGCACGTTAAACTCAGAGGTGAGCACAGCTTTCTAGTGTCTAACTCTGCATACATCATTCTTCACAGTGACTAAGTAAGCAAGTGTGTGTTTGTGTTTGTATAGTGTTGGGCTTTGGAAAGTGGTGGCCAAGTTAAACAGCAGACCACACCTGAGCAACTCTGCAGAGTTTGAGGTCAAAGAATACGGTGAGTCGGAGCAGAGGTCGTCTTTACCTGTTTAGCTGTCATTAAAACCCTATATCACTTTTACAGTATTTACTTTTGATCTGATGTTGGACACACAATAAAATGCATTTAATTTGTAAGTGCTGCCCAGTTTTGAGGTGAAAGTGACGCCTACGAGCTCCTTCTTCTATGTGGACAGTCCACAGCTCACCATCGACATCAAAGCTACGTATGTGAAGGTTCTTGTTTTTATGTTTGATTAGTATACTGATGAAGTAAAGGGGCTTGTTTATTTTATTTTTCTCACTTTTAGCTTATTATGAAATAAAACATTTACTTGTGGTTTTAGGTATCTGTTTGGTAAAGAGGTGGATGGGTCAGCCTTCGGGATATTTGGGGTTATGCATGAGGGTCAAAAGAAGAGCTTACCCAGCTCCCTTCAGAGAGTGGCGGTCAGTAGATACTTTTGTAACCTCAACCCTGTTTTGTAGTTTGGCCTTTTATCAGTGCTACTAGCAAATTTAGCAAAGTGCAAACTGTTAAGGTATGCTATTTCAAAATGTTTTTTTTATTTGTTTTATATTTATTATTAGATCGAGAACGGTAATGGAGTGGTCTTGCTGAAGAGAGAGCACATCACACAGACCTTCGAAAACATCCTGGATCTGGTGGGGAGTTCCATATTTGTAGCTGTCAGTGTGCTGACAGACAGCGGTAAGAAAGAGAAAAAATTACACATAACACATATTTGCCTCCACTAGAATAGGGTTGGTTGTCACATTCATCAACTCTCGCTCACTAGGGGGCGCTGGTCACCTACAAGGACATTTCTAGAGTGGTTACATTGCTTTTAATTTTAATGTTATTCATGTCAAAATGTTAATACCTAGCACTTTGGTGTTTTTCTAGTTTTTTACACAATGGCTTTATAAAATTTAAATGGATGATTATCTAAATATTCACAGAGTGGCCGTTTGAGGAACTGCAGTTTTTTTCCACTTGAGTGTTGGTTGCATGTGCACTCTGTATATCTTTGCACAGACAGTGAAATGGCGGAGGCAGGATTGAAAAGTATCCAGATTGTCACATCACCTTACACCATCCACTTCAAGAAAACACCCCAATATTTCAAACCAGGAATGTCCTTTGATGTTGCGGTAATGTACACTTAACATGTATGTAAAATAAAATTTAGGCTAAATTTTTTAAAATACATAAATAGTTGAAATTCACTAGCCACAACCAATCAAACAGGACTGTATCCTGAAAAATTATTATCATTGTATTTTTAATGACCAATAACTGACTGACTTTTTTTAATGCTACAGATCATTTGATTGATGTACCATTTTTGTCAAGTGATATAAATCTCCTCTGAAAATGTTAATTTACAAAACAAAAGTAAAATCCACACACTTTTTAATACTCCCATGATTATTTATTTTATTACCGTTATAATTGCATCTGTCATGGATGTTGAGTGTTATGCAAATAGAAAAACTAGAAGCTCATACACAGACTCGCTGGGTCATTATTATCTCAGTCATAACATGTTTTCTGTACAGCTACTAAAGTTTGAAGCTTCTATTTCCAGAACAGTATTAGATTTGCCTCAGATGTGTTTTCCTTAGATAGTTGGATGTTTTTTGACTGTGCAGTTGTTTGCGTCTTGGCCAGTAGATTGAAGTTGTGAAACCTGACGGCAGTCCAGCACAAGGCGTTGCAGTGGTGATGGATGCAAACGAGATGCAGGGCCTCACTGCAGTCAATGGCATGGCAAGGCTTTCCATCAATACAGTGCAAAATCCTGAACCAATGACCATCACAGTAAGTGTTGATAATTGGTAAATTTGCATTTATTTATTTACAGTTTGTGTTAAAGCACATTTAGCAAATGTAAGCTATAGGTGATAATTGGACAGTTGCCAGCTAGTCAGAAACACAGCCACCTCAACACGGCAGTGACTCAGGCTGTTGGTAGGGCCCTTAGCTTACATCAACAGACAAGGTGGCCTCAGGTTTCATCCTCTCAATATGTTGTCTTGCAGTCATCATGTACTGTCACAGAGAACCATTCATGTCCCAGGAATCCAGAGCTTGGAGAGTCAAGTCCAAAATGCCATCCTCAGGTAGTAATTTAGATTTGGGCTTGCTTTGGCCAATCCCAGGTTTGCCTTAAAGAGATTGCCCAAAGCATTTTTCCCGGCAGAATGAGGAGGCTCCACTGAGAACAGAGGTACAGGCTCACAAGTGGCTACCAGTTCTGCTTTATGTGTCTTATGTGAGGCCCTTATTTCCCTCACACTGATGAGAGTGAGAAAGAGGTGTCTGTCATTGATACTGATTAAACGTATGTGGGCAATGAACCATTGGACAGAACTTTGTAAACACTCTGAAGCCAGCCATGGTCTACGGGGGAGATTTCCCAAGAATAGTATCAACACTATTTAGAGAGCAAGAGTGGTGGCCACATTGCTGTTTGAATGCAAGTGGTGGGTATTTGAAGAGTGGTGCGATGGGTCACAGGTTATCTCATTCCAATGCCCTGTGGCAATTCTGTCTTTTTCTTTAAGGGCAAGGTCTTTTCCACTATTAAAGTCTGCTTGGCTTTTATTTCAGCCTGTCACGTGGGTTTAGCACAGACCTGTGAGCCAACACCCCACTGTTTGCTGTTTCATGAAACGAACACACTGACTCTGCACTGTGTCTAAATCATTTGTCCCTTGATGGGATAGTGAAAGGGTCAGGTTACCTCAAGATTTGTGGTGACTGTGTATCTGTCAGCTGGTGGCAGTAGACATGGTGTGAATTTAAAAGGTTAAGAAAGGGCGTCATTTTTTACCTCAGCATAATTAAAAAGATTTCTTTGCATATGAAAGAATGTGGTACTATATAATGACATAGATAACCTAAACTATGGATAGACAATTGTCATTTACATCACTGTATGTAACTGTCTGTATGCTTACCTGTGTGTTTAATTGTAGGTAAAGACCAATGATCCTTATATTTCACCAGAAAGGCAAGCATCAGCCAGCATGACAGCTCACCCATATAGCACCAACAGCAACAATTACATCCAAATAGGTACCTACTATAATATCACAGAGGTGGCGATGGTGCTGGTAGTGGCAGTGCTGTCAAAATACCATAAAGGATTTTTTTTTTCAAAGTTTAGCTTTCACTACTTTCACTAATTCAGATGTTGGTATGACAGGGGTGGATGCAGCTGAAGTAAAATTAGGAGACAACTTGAAGATCAACCTCCACCTCAACAGGCAGGAAAATGCACAAAATGACATCACGTACCTGGTGAGAGATGTTTTGCACCTGTGTATGTGTGTCTTGGTCCACATACTTGACTGTTTGAGTTGCTTCCCGCAGCTTGTGTAGTTCAGTATACATGCATATCGGATAAGTAATGATGTTCATATCTGTGCTTACCAAGTTCCTGAGCAGAGGTCAGCTGGTGAAACATGGCCGTTACCAGACAAAAAGTCAAGTACTGATTTCCCTGATAGCTCCCATCACCAAAGAAATGCTGCCATCGTTCCGCATCATAGCCTACTACCATACAAATGACAATGAAGTGGTATCAGACTCTGTTTGGGTGGATGTGAAGGACTCCTGCATGGGTTCGGTGAGACACACAACACTGATGTAATAGAGCTTGCACAGAGTTTAAGTGGGCAAACAATACACCCACACACAAACTGATGAAGTTATTTGAATTTGTCACATATACTTGTATTCATATTTTAATCCAATTGTTTTAACAAATGAAATTCTCTTGCATTGGTATGTCTTCCTGCTTTAGCTGAACTTAGAATCATTGAGACCTGCCGTGTCCTATGAGCCTCGCAGGATGTTTGGTCTGAAAGTCACTGGAGATCCAGAGGCCACAGTGGGACTGGTGGCAGTTGACAAAGGCGTCTACATCCTGAATAACAAGCACCGCCTGACCCAGAAAAAGGCAATTTCTTTATCCTATCTTTAGTTTTGGATATACTTGAAAGCGATTTAGTTTTTTTTAAAAAAAATGTTTTTTTAAGTATTTCTATAGTACAGGTTATTAAACTCAACTGACACACAGCAGGTATATTGCATTAGCTAATGTTTCTAATGTCATATCAGATATGTCATTTAACTTACATGCTTAATATATTGCATTTACTTACTGCTTTCAAAAATGTTCCTCTATCCAACCATGCACACACACCAATGGCAGCAGACCTGTGATGCCGGGTATTGACCTAACCACTTGGAGCAGTTTGGATCAGTTTGGAGCAATATGCTGTAACCTTCACATGTGGCATAACCCTGAGCCCTGTCTGTTATGTTTCTTTATGTTCAGGTGTGGGAGAGTGTAGAGAAATATGATACAGGCTGCACACCAGGTGGAGGGAAGGACAGTATGAGTGTGTTCTACGATGCTGGACTGTTGTTTCAGTCCAACACAGCTTCTGGGACTCCCTTCAGGCAAGGTGACACTCTACAGTCTCACTGTTTCCCCCCCTCCTACTAATCTCACTCTCTAAAATCTTAATTTGGGTGCAGCCCTGAGACAGGTGAGACAGGGCAAGCATGTGATAACAACCATAGCTGAGTATGATTGGTTCAACAACCTGACATATATTTAGGCATAAGCAGACTGTATTTGTGGTACTTATACTCTCAATATATGCACACACAACCACTTTACACTCCCACTGTACGCCTCACCATAGCTCTATGGTGATAATATTTCAGTGTTTACAGTTTTATTTGCTGCTCCCGAAAATACCAGTTAATGCAAATTTAACGTTTTTTTAGACAATAGAGGGACTATGTTTTAAAGGGTCAGTCACCAAAAAAGCTCTGTCTCGCTTCCCATGTGGCAATGCAGATAGTTTGTTGTGGTTTATATTTTTAAAAGTAATTTTTAATGGTTTGAACACCATAAACAAAATTTCAGTCACCTTTTTGGTTTTGGGGGTGAGGCAAATATGGTTTGGACAGGTACCTCAAAACTGGCCAAAATTGCCAAATACCACTAGAGGTAAGTGAGAAAACATGTTTTTTGCACTTTAGTTAAACTGACTCTTTGAGACGAGCCTGTGTATATTCTCATTTGTCCAGGTCATAGTATCCTAAAGGAGTTTTTTAAATCGAAAACAACTGGACTAGGTTATTTGTCTGGCCAGTCCTAGCCTGGTCAGATGCGTACACGAACTGATGAAGCCTCTTGGATGAGAGGTGAAACGTCTTCCCAGACAAATAACCTAGTCCAGTTGATTTCGATTTAAAAAACTCCTTTAGGACTCTTTGAGACGTTTCCATGTTGGTTTCAACTATCAAGCATGGTTATTGCCACCAAGGACCATGATAAATGAGCTGATCATGATCCCATATGTTTCTTTAGGGATGTTAATGATTATTATTCATTATTTTTTGACAATCATTTTTTGTGAAATATTATGTTTTAACATCCATCCATCCATCCATCCATCTTCTCCCGAGTTCAGAAGCTCCTCAAATTGACCACAGTTCCTAACCGCGGCTTTGAACATGAGCCCACTCAGACTCCATGTCCCAAACCTCCCATGGGATGCACAAGAAATTCTTCTGGAGGTGTGAGTTGAAAACCTCATGGACAGACGTTCCCAGTTCACCCTCACTAAATGTCTGTGTTTGCCAGGTCTGTCTGGCAGCCTTTCCGGCCATCTGATCCAACTCACCACCAGGTGGTTATCAGTTTACAGCTCTACCCCCCTCTTCACCCGAGTGTCCAAGACATAAGTCTGCAGATCTGATGATACCACCACCTAAGGTGCTCTGGTACTAAATACACTTATTAGCAACCTTATGCCCGAACATTGTGCTTGTTATGGCCAAACTATGACTAGAAGAAGTCCAATAACAAAGCACCATACAGGTTTAGATCAGGGAGGCAGTTCCTCCCCATCATGCCCCTCCAGGTTTCTCCATCATTGCCCACATGAGTGATGAGGTCCCCCAGTAGAACTATTGAGTCTCCAGGCAGAACACTTTTCAGGACACTGCCCAGAGACTCCAAGAAGGCCTGATACTCCGACCTGTTTTCTTGCATAAGCCCGCACAACAGTCAGAGCCTTCCCCTCACTCACTTTTGGAGCCAGCCCCAAGCGGCCATTCGAAGAACTGCAGTTTTTGGCACTTCTGTGTTGACTTGATTTTTCATCCTTGGAGGTTGCTGCTT
Source organism: Seriola lalandi dorsalis (assembly GCF_002814215.2). Classification (NCBI taxonomy): domain Eukaryota; kingdom Metazoa; phylum Chordata; class Actinopteri; order Carangiformes; family Carangidae; genus Seriola; species Seriola lalandi. Next base: position 837,755 of record NW_019525207.1, on the reverse strand, counting down.
GATGTTACCCATTAAATTGTCTTAGAGAAGTGTATCAATTTTACCACGTAAATTTCAAGTCTAGTAGTTGTTGGGGTCTGTTGATCTGGTCTTTGTTGTGTTTCCAGAACTGGACTGTCAGGCTCTCAGCAGGAAGAAACGAGCCACTGCTACAATGAACGTTACAACCAGCTTAGGTAAGAACCACAGCTCTACACTACCCAATAACTATACATGCAGTCATATTAAGACTTCCTCTGTCTGTAGTTGGACATCTTGTGTCACAATACACAGCTTTGCCATGCTATGTGTTAGTGGAAGAATACAAATAAGCTGAAGCTCTTCTTACTTTATATTTATGCCTATATTAATATTACATATTACATAAGTAATACTGCTACTTTTACTGCATGTCTGTCAATACTGGGGAGAGGGCTCCTGCTATCTTGACTTGACCGACTTGACTCGTTCATTCATCTCTATTTTTAATTTTCCCTGCTTTGAAATGTATTATTTATTTCTTGTCTGCATACCTTCTCACCTCTGTCTGTCCTCCACCCACAACTCGCTTTCTTTCCAGTGAGTCAGTATACAGATGAACTACAACGTGACTGTTGTTTGGATGGCATGAGGGTCACCCCCATTTCATACACCTGTGAGAGGCGGAGTGAGTACATCTCAGATGGTGCAGCCTGTATCGAGGCCTTCCTGCACTGCTGCAACGAGATGGAAATACAGCAAGCTGAGAGGAAGGATGAAAGCCTCCAACTGGCTCGTAGTAAGACAAGGGAACAAAGAACGGGCGGTTATTCATTGTCATACTGGTAGTTATAAAACAGTCAAAATAGTAACCTTTTTAATGTCACTTCAGGTGAAGATGATGACGGTTACATGGACAGCAATGACATTACTTCTCGAACCAAGTTCCCTGAAAGTTGGCTGTGGTCCGACGTCAAACTGCCTGCTTGCCCTCCACAAACACCCAACTGGTGAGGCAACTGAAACATACACGCAAGAAATACACTGATAACTTCATGTATGACAAAAGTTGAACACTTCTCTTTGCCTCTTCAATCACTTTTTTTGTTTCAGTGAGTCCACATCACTTGTGAAAAATGTTCCTTTGCAAGACTCAATCACAACCTGGCAGTTCACTGGCATTAGTCTGTCAAGAACTCATGGTGAGAAATCAGTGACGCTAAGCTGTCTTGTGTTTTAGGTGTACCTGTCTAATCTCAAAAACAACAGTCCACTCTACATTGTACTATATGCACTTATTTCTGTTGTCATATCCCTCACCCAGCTACCCCCTTTTTCCTTTGCCACATTTTATGCCTTGTTTTTTTCCTTATTTCATTATTTGTTTGTTGTTAGGTATCTGTGTTGCTGATCCGTTAGAGGTAATTGCACATAAGGACTTCTTCATTGACCTCAGACTGCCCTACTCTGCTGTCCGTGGAGAGCAGCTGGAAATCAAAGCAATCCTCTACAACTACACACCGGATCCTACCACTGTAAGTCTAGGTCACTCAAGCGAGACAGCAGGATCATATTTTGTTATGGTGAACCAATCCAGGGCAAGATGACATAAAATATTAGACTTTCATACAACATGTGGCTAAAAACAGAATGAATTCAAATAATGCAAGACTTAAGCTATTTAAGTAGCTACTTTACAGAGCTTTAGATTTGTTTGCGCTGCATTGCTCAGTCAATACTGGAACTGGATTTTAGACAGAAATTATTGTAATTTTATAGGTAGGGGGAAAGAGAGCCTGAAATTGTCAAAATCTTATCAACTTAATGGCAGATCTTGATCCATGGTCAACTACACATACCTCAGTCTCATTCTCAATCCTTGTTTTCAAGGTGCGTGTGGATCTGCTTGAGGAGGAGCATGTGTGCAGTGCAGCTTCAAAACGTGCAAGGTATCGTCAGGAGGTCAAAGTTGGGTGCCAAGCCACACGTTCTGTACCTTTTGTCATTATTCCCACGAGGGAGGGACAACACCGCATTGAGATCAAAGCATCTGTTAAAGACTCGGCGCTCAGTGATGGCATTGTGAAGACGCTGCAGGTGGTGGTAAGAGAAACAGGCTGTAGTGGTTTTAGAGCTTCTTTTCTGTCGTCCACAACTGCATAATAATGTATCAAAGCCGTCCCGTTTCTACCTTAAATGTCTGCAGCCATCTGAAGATGGCAGGACAAATATGATGATTAATCTGCATCCTATGAGAAGTGCCACTGCCTACCACTTTGCGCTGGTCGTTGGGGTTGTCCTTTTTTTTTTTTTTAGCTTTTTGTCTTTATTGGACAATCAGTGTATACAGACAGGAAACAAGGGGATAGAGAGGGGTATGACATGCAACAAATCTGGGAATCAAGTTGTGAACATTGCAGTTAAGTGGTGTGCACCCTAACTATGGTCACTTTTATTTCATCAATCTGTCACAAAATGCTGTAGCATGTTTCCAATTTATTGCAGTTGGAATCAAAATTTGTAAGTTACTTGGTTTGTGAAGTAACTTTTGTCAATTCATGATTTATTTCTTGGTCTCAGTTAAAGAAATTGTTAAAATATTTTTGGCAACTGAAGTTCAATTACTCAAATGTACCCAATCAAACATGATTTGAATGACCAACTAACTCTACCCATCTTATAAAACCACACTTGACCGTTCATTCATGGGTCGTAGTAGCTAGCAGAGCAGTAGCATAGGTCAGAGGTGTGTGTTTGGATCTCAGTCAGGAAAAGTCTTGATGACATTTCAGAAAAGTTTGCTGATTGTGCTCTGAATTATTCATTTCGTCCTGACCGCAGAGTGCTGACGAAGGAGATGCTGGTGAAGGCAATGACTTGGTTTCTTTTTTGTCTTAAAGACTTTTCTCAGCTTTTTAGTTTGGTCAGACAGTCTTCATCAAGACCAATACCTTAAAGATGTCCTGCTGAGTTTTCATTCAAACAGTTAAACAAAAGTTATGTTTACATCCAGTGCACTGTGTGTCTAACAAATTTCCTTCCTCATACAACAAGCTATTTTTTGAAAACATTTTGCGGTGATGAAATGCATGTAAGCAGTTATCACCACTGCCTTCCTATTAGCAGAATAGTGTGAAATTGACTAAAGGAATGTGTACATTGCATCGTCTGTATGCTCAAGCGGGTGCGCATCCTGATGTGCTGTACCAACAATTATAATTGGAGGCCCAATTATAAAAGTGGTCAAAAACTTCACAGGTTACTTTCAACTGCTAGTTAGGTTTTATCCATAATTCAGTGGACTTCAACAAACATGAATGAATGATTTTGCACAAAGTTTGTTTGAGTAACAGCATGAAAATAGGGCTTGCTTTTCTAGTTATTTGATCAAGAATTGATTTTGAATTGATAGCTGATTCTGTGTTGAACTGTGGCACCTCTGAATTAAACAATTATAATCAAATCTAATCATGAGAATCCCCAAGGAACCGACCTTAAATTGATTACACATCAGTTTGAAGAGTTGAACTTGAAACTTGTTGTGATTCCAGATGTTTGTCCTAACTGTTGTTCTTCCAGCCTGAAGGCTTGCTGATGAAATGGCCTCAGATTATAGCTCTGGATCCTGCAAATAAAGGTGTAGGTGAGTTTACCCAGCTGCCGTATGATTCTGATTCAATGGCCTTTTGGGAGAAGACAGGCTTATCTTTCAAATTGACCATGTGGAGGAATTTTGGGTTTAACTTGTGGAATGATTCATCTCAGTATCCTGTCGCTGACGGCAACAACCTGACAGGATACCATCTATAATTACTTCTGTTCCTCCCATTCCCCTAATGGTCCCTTTATGGTTGACAATTCTGAGGGAAAAACATCTCTTCGCCAATCTACTTTACCAAAGAAAAGAAGTCTTAGCCCAACAGGCGAAATCAAGTGCTGATTAATATCAGTTTTATTTGCACACAGAGAAGCAAGCAATCAAGGCAAATGTGCAAAGCATTCTAACTAATTCAGGCAAGATCTCCTCTATTATAACCTTCAGTCAAAACCCTTTGGAAACGATACAAATTGCTTAAACAGACAGTTACCCAATAGTACAATATTTCCCAAGAACTGTGTTGTACAACGTTAATAACTTCAACAGTTTCGGTTACCCAACTCAGCCAAGGGCTATGTTCTTGTCCCAAGTCTTCTCGCATGCACAAATGTCAGTTTGGTGACGCTCTTGACTTGAACAGCAGGTCAGGCAATGAACTCTACACAAAAGCAAACGCAGTGGTAGCAGCAGCAATAAGAGACTGTAAATTTAAAAGCAGGGTCTTAATATTGGCAAACACGGAAGCCAAAGACCCAACCGGAGGTCATCTTGCTTCTACGTTTTATGAGCATAGAAAACAGCATCATGTATTGACCAGAGGGATTTAAAAGCAGATAGCTGTAGTAACTGCTGATGGACTCTCTGCAGATATTTCCCAAGGTGGTAAGTCAGCCTCAGCATTGTTATTTCCAGTCTTGCCAACCAAGCAACCCTTTCTGCAAATGTCAGATAGTTGCATTTAGCACAAGTATTATTTGAAAGTCCTTGCATTGATATTAAACACCAAGGCTCAAAGGATATTTGTCATGGCAAACACAGTAGCAGACCCGGAACTATAGTGAGACCACCCAACAGGGTGCAAGTCTTAGTTTGCAAGTGAAATAAAGTGTGATATGTGTGATATGTCTCTGTGTTTAATAGCTGAAGCTGTAGATTGAACGTCATTCCGGCAGGGCTAGAGAGATGAACACAGCCTGTGGAGAACAAAAAAGTAGCTCCAACTCATGGTTACAAGGCTGTTCATAACATACTCCCTAAATTTGTCTTGTTTAATTACTTATATGCATAGTCATTTCTATGTAATTAATGGCCATTTAATGAAAAAGTTTTCTTTCTTTTAGATGGCAAACAAGTGGAAATTATCAACAGTGGACTTGCTATGAAAGATTTTCTTCCAAACACACCTACTACCACACAGATCTCTGTCACAGGTGAGATATCTAATGAATGATATGTGGTAGTGTCTGTAGTCTTACCTAATAGTTGTTACTTTGTTCTCAGTGGTAGATTATCACCTCACTAGTTGTGGAAATGTTTGCAGGGAAAGTGCACACAAGTGTGTTGAAGAATGCCATCAGTGGGACACCAATGGGTAGTCTGATCTACCAGCCTGTGGGCTGTGGAGAGGAGAACATGATCCACATGACCCTGCCTGTCATTACAACCACATATTTGGACAATGCCAACCTGTGGGAACCTTTGAGCATTGGGAGACGTGACGAAGCCCTCCAACACATAAGCACCGGTGGGCTAACTCAGATGCATTTATTAGCACAGACAGCATATTTTGTTGAAAGTCCTTGTGTAAAAACGCAAACCACCTAATCTAACAGTGCAACTTAAAGTGGCTTTTTAATGGATGATCTTCAGTACAGAGTTTAATCAGGAGTCAGTGAAAAAGACTGTGTTTTTATTTTGTTTTATTTAGGTTACCATAATCAGCTTGCCTATCGTAAAAAGGATGGGTCTTTTGCTGCATATCTCGATCACCAAAGCAGCACCTGGTGAGGACTGCTGACATGCTTGAACTCACACATAAATGTGTGCACATCCTCCCACCTAGACTCTGCCTCTCCATCCATCCATCCATCCATCCATCCATCTAATCACTAACTAAACAATTCCACCCTCTCCTCTCTGTTAGGTTGACAGCTTATGTCGTCAAGGTGTTTGCCATGGCCAACAGTCTGGTGGCAGTGCAAAGCAAAGTGATCTGTGATGCTGTCAAGTTTCTGATCCTCAAAGCACAGCGAACTGACGGCGTGTTTAGAGAAGTAGGAAGTGTGTCCCACGGAGAGATGATAGTGCGTGCCCTGATTTCATTAACATCAATTCTTCATCTTGATGCTAAACAAAATAATTTTTCTAAAAGCAAACCATTGCATGTCATTGGCTATCATCTTGTATGAATATAGACATGTGTGATACTGATGATAGTAATGATAACGGTGATACTGACACGTTTGTTTGTGTGTGCATGTGTAGGGTGATGTACAAGGCAGAGATTCAGATGCCTCCATGACAGCCTTCTGTCTCATCGCCATGCAAGAGTCACGCACACTGTGTGCTGCCACTGTTAACGTGAGTACTTACCTGCCTACAGTGTTTGTCTTTTCTTCACCTCTTTTCTTCTCCATTTACTAACTTTGTGCCCTGGTGTTAACTGTGATTAATGGTTCATAAGACAGGTAAGAGATGGGACAAACAGGGTCATGTCCCATAGCCAAATAATACTAGCATTCAATAAAGCAATCTATCTTGAATGTTAGAGTAATTAAACAAGCCCACATATTTACCATCTAGCTGTTCCAGCTACATTTAGTTTTCTTACAATAGAGATAAGTCAACTGCAGGATTTATCGTGTTACGTCTGTCATAATCAGGGACCAAATTGGTCACTCTAAATTTGCCATCAGTGTGAATATGAGAGCTAATATGTGTTACAGTCCTGTGATAGACTGGTGACTTGTCCATTTAGTACCCTGCCTTTCCCCCAGTACAGTATGTGATACACTCCAGCACCTACAGTGGATAGTATTACAGTAATCTCACCCATTTTACCTGTTACACTGTGAAACCCCTGCTGTCTATCTGTTCTCCCATTACTCTCCCTCCTCCTTTAATCTGTCATCTTTTCCTTCTGTCCAGCATCTGCCAGGCAGTACAACCAAAGCAGTGGCCTACCTGGAGAGACGCCTGCCCAGCCTAATCAACCCTTATGCTGTTGCCATGACATCATATGCCCTGGCCAATGAAAACAAACTGAACCAGGACGTCCTCTACAAGTTTGCTTCCCCAGGTTTCTTCAAATCATATTCACATACAGAAACAGATTCTGTAGATGAATAGATCAGAGGGTTTGCATAGCCACATATTCTTTAACATGTATACTTGAGCCCAGCTGATCACTCTGATGAATCTTGCTATTAGATAGTTTGTCAACTTCAATGCATATTCTGGCTTTTCGTGAGTACAGTATAGTACTACAATCTTGTGTATGTGGTTTCTATAGACTTGTCCCACTGGCCTGTACCGAAGGGACGTGTTTACACACTGGAAGCCACAGCTTACGCTCTTCTGGCTCTGGTCAAGGCTGAGGTGAGCACGTCCCACTTACTGCATCTGTGTGTCACCAGCATGTCATGCTACTAAAACAAATCCATCCATGGTATCACAGAAAAGAGTAGAAGGGTTGCGAAGACAGGGATTTCCCAAATTGCAAAGCCCCTAACCTCCTAGTTCAACAGCTATATTTTCTCTGTTTTCACCACAATAATTTAAAAAATCAATCCACAGTCAAACACTGATTCCATCCATTGCTTTCTGTCAACAAAGGCTTTTAAAGAAGCCAGACCTGTAGTGAGATGGTTCAACAAACAGAAGAGAGTGAATGGAGGATATGGATCAACTCAGGTAACACATGTTGCATGACTCTTATTTTCTCTATATTGTTTTGTTTTGTTTTTGGCTGCTGTTTCACTTGTTCGTAGGTAATCTGGGCTCAAACTACAGGTCATGTTTCTCTCCAGGCTACCATAATGGTGTACCAGGCTGTGGCAGAGTACTGGGCCAGGGCCAAAGAACCAGAATATGATCTGAATGTGGACATCTTGTTGCCGGGCAGGTCAAAACCTAACAAGTACAACTTAAACAGGAATAACCACTATGCCACGAGAACATCTAAAGTGAGAACACAAGCACACAAACTCACAGTGACGCATTAATATCATCATTCCTTTTGCTTTCACTGTGTTTGTTTCTTCTGCTGATCCCTGTGTGTGTTTGTGTGCATATTTTAAATCCCCACAGATCAACGATATAAACCAGGATGTGAAAGTGACTGCCACGGGCACAGGAGAAGCAACAGTGACAGTATATAAAATCTCTTTTCTATTGATGTGTCCTTTTTGATCCCAAATGAGACCAAAGACATGTTTTAACCTTGTGTGTGTTTAGCCTAACCATTCAGACAGATACCCATATTATTTTATCACAGTGCATCCAATGTTAAAATGCACTTTTCTCTGTGTGACAGATGGTGTCGCTGTATTACGCTCTGCCTAAAGAGAAGGAGAGCGACTGCCAGAAGTTTAACCTGTCAGTGGCGCTCATCCCAGGTAATTTGGTTTTGTTTTGTCATTTTAACCATTTGTTTATTACTTGTTTTTATGCTCATCTGATGTCTTGCTTCTCCAGGGAAAATGAATGAGGATGAGATGATATACCAGCTGAAAATAGAGGTTATGTAAGTAGACGAAGGAAATAATACCAGCAAACATCACAGTAAAATGGCTTTCTACAGAACCAGTTTTCATTACCGATCTCCATTTCACAACTTTTTCACCATCTCCAATTATTTCATTTCTCCAGCTTAAAAGAAAATAGACAACAAAAATATTGATTTGATTTTCATTTAATCTCAATTTGTGCATATTTTAACAAATCAGAAGCAAACGGTTTGGAACAGTAGCTACTTCAAGGAGTTCTCCTCCATGTTTACTTAAAAGCTCAGATTTAAAGTTCCTTCTTGAACTTGGAAACAGCGGTTGACAAAACAGGGTCAGTTTTGTAAAAAAGGATAGTTTAGGGGTAAAATGTTTGCTTTATAGTGGTTTATAGCTGTAAACAAGATTTCCCTCATAATACTTTTTATTAAACTGTTAATTTTATGTGCAGGTATAAAGACAAGGAGCACGATGCAACCATGTCAGTCTTGGATATTGGCTTGCTAACAGGCTTCACTGTGAACACAAAAGACCTTGACTTAGTAAGTCTTCAACTACACACACATACACACCACACACAAAAAGGTCACTTTTTATTATTGTGTGTGTGTGTGTGTGTGTGTGTGTGTGTGTGTGTGTGTGTGTGTGTGTGTGTGTGTGTGTGTGTAGTTGTCCAAAGGCCGTGCCCGCACCATTGCAAAATATAAGATGAACACAGCCCTGTCAGAGAGAGGCTCGCTCATTATCTACCTGGACAAGGTAAGACATCAGTCTTTCTTCTCTCTTTCCCTTTTTCTCTCTGAATCGTTGTTTCTCTGTTTATCTGTGTCTCACCTTTGCTTTACATCTCTCCACAGGTTTCTCACACACAAACAGAAGAGATCGCTTTTAGAATCCACCAGACGCTGAAAGTGGGCGTCTTACAACCAGCAGCTGTGTCTATCTATGAATATCATGACCATCAGTACAGTAATAGTAAGTCTCAAAGATGCCTAGAAACATGCTGCCTCTGTCTCTGACACACACACACACACACACACACACACACACACACACACACATACAGTATATCTATAAATATTTTCTGTCTTGTTGCAGGAACACATTGTATGAAATTCTACCATCCAGAGAGGAGAGCTGGAGAGCTACTGAGGCTCTGTAGAAATGATGAATGCACATGTGCTGAAGGTAAACAGGATGATGTCTACCTGAAGACATAAGGTGTATATGCATTAATTTGTTAGATCTGAAATTCTTGAACACTTTTGATGGAGGAGGTAAACCAAATATTCATCACTAATTTGGGGGTTGCACTTGTTTGTGATGTGCTTGTTTTAATATGTGGTGAAGGAGACGGTCATGCAGCATAATTGATTGTAGCATGTTCATCAGAACTTTCTATCAGAAGCAACAAGCACCAAAGAATAATAATGTGATTATTTAAGTGGGACATCTCTGCATATTCCCAGAGAACTGCAGTATGCAGAAGAAAGGCAACATTAACAACGCTGAACGCACAGCTAAGGCTTGTGAGACTGAAGTGAACATCAAAATAGATTTTGGTGAGTTCCTGTTTGTATATGTGTTGGTGTGAGAGTAAGAGATTGAGAAAATAAGTAAGCAAGGGAGCACCTGAGGTAAAAAATCTGCAACTTGTCTGTCCTCAGTGTACAAAGTGAGTCTTGAGGAATATACAGATGGTTTGTCCACTGACATTTACACAGTGCGGTTACTGGAAGTCGTCAAAGAAGGTGGGTTTATTTCCTCTAAACCTTGAAATGTTTCAACTGCTTAAACATTTGCTTTCCTCAAATGTTTCACCTAAAGCATCTTGAGGGTGAGAGACCAAATTTCTTTTACCTTTTTGAATTTTATGAGCTCTTTGCACCCACCTCTCTTATTTCGTAACTGAAAACAAAGATTGTCAGAGATCCAAAAAAACCCAGTTTGTAATATACCATAGTTGTGTTTAAGTATCTTCTCTCTCTCCTCCCATATTTCAATTACAGGAAGTATTGATGTGGGTCCTCAGGGTAAACTGCGCACATTCCTCAGTCATCCGCACTGCAGAGCGGCTTTAGATTTAGGCACAGGCAAAACCTACCTTATCATGGGCACGTCCAAAGATATTCACATAGACGAAGAGAGAGAATCGTAAGTTTGTTGTGTCTACATCTGGTATTTTCATTCCCCTCGTAATATTGTCAGCATTTAGACATTCAAACCGTTCCCCCGCTTTGTGTTTCTAAATCAGGTATCAGTATGTGCTCGGTGAGAGAACCTGGATCGAGTACTGGCCAACAGAAGCAGAGTGTCAAACTGAGCAACACAAAACTACCTGTGCAGGCATAAAGGAGATGGTCGAGCAGTACACACGCTATGGATGTCAGCAGAAGTAAAACTGAAGAAAATGAAATTGGTTTGTGAGCTGTTTTTGTTTTGCATTACTCTGTAACACTTTAGATTACAGTCCAAAAGTTACACTGTAAGTATTTAGAACATATGTATCAACATATGTATCAATGTATGATCAATAAAATACTTACAGGGTATTTTTCTTAATGTTTCTGTTATCAGACAACAGGACAAGAATGAAATATTGACTCAGATGTGGCGCATTATGACTACGTGTTAACTTCCAAGCCATTTGGGAAACATGGGAGACATAAAAATGACATTAAATCCTACAGTTCAACATGAAGAAGTAACCTGCCATTTTCTGAACATCTCACAGTGTGGATCTGTGCTGTGCAGGTTGATGGACCCTCCTCCATCAGCCTGGCAATGCCCAGTCATGCTCTGTTAAAAAGGATTAGAATGTGCAAACTGTATTTCTATTCATTATTTATTCTCATCACTTCTGTGTATCAAACTCACAATTTAATTCCAGAATGAAAATCAATTTAAATAACTGATCATTAAAATAAACTATCAGTAGCTACCATACATCATTTTAGGATTTATAGCCTACCTCTGTAGGCACTTCTGAAGTCCTCTCTGTGTCAGACAATGTGTCATCATCATTATCATCCTGTGATGAAGAGAATTTTTTCATTTTACTTTAAACTGTATTTGTCAAAATCTGTAGGACACTGAATACTTACAACTTCAGTTATAGCTGGAGGCTCAACAAAGCTGAAAACGCCATCAGTGACTATTAGCAGACATGAAACCAAAACAACAATTTTATGCATTAGACACACACACACACACACACACACACACACTATTATGGGAGGCGTCTTGAGAGATAATTCATACTTGGTTTCACACCTAAAATCATGATCTCACATGTAAACCACTACTTTAACACAATCACTACCCTGTTACATGCACAATCATATTTTCTTTTATTTACCATCATACTCTCATGCGCACACAGCGCTGTGCCCTCTTGCACAGAGAACTATACTTATTCATGCAATATACACTTGCATAATAGTCTCTGTAACAGAGGAAAAAGGTCTAATATATGTATGAGATAATATATTTGAAAGAGTATAATAGCATATGTAAGAGAAACAAATAGCACATGTGAATGTTAATAATTATGTGTATGGAACAAAATGATAGTGAATGTAACACAGAATTATTTGGGGTAGTCTATGACTGAGAATAGGGCTGTGGTCGAAAAGTCAAAATTATTTCCTTTCCTAAACACTTTTCCTTGACCTCAATGCGAAAGCATCATGAGGTCAAGGAAAGGTGTGAAGGACAATTCATAAGGACTTAGGAAAAGATGACTGCACTTGCACTGCAAGTACAGTAAACAAACTTTAGTTATAACACATGGACAATAAATACCTCCTTTCCTAACCACAAAAACAAAATAAACATGATTGACATGTTGAAATAAGATGACATGAAAGGAATACACAATAAGAGAACGTTGAGCCATTGAAATAATAATTAAGCATGTTATATAATAACCTTTACTTCACTGTACCTACACAGGCTCCCTTTCTCGCTCTCTCATTGTCTCTCTTTCTCGCTCTCACACACACACTGACACACACACACACACACACACACACTGCCCCAAACATCTTATCTACTTACGTAACCCCCCACCTAAATGCATAACCAGTCACTTAATGCAATGTACAGATTCGATAATGAGTGAAAGACGCATTCATTCACAAACTCAACCAGGAGATGAAAGTTTTATATCGTAAAATAACAGTAGGTTAATGCATCAAACACATGACTTACAAACTCAGTTTTATGTGCTTGGCATACACACATAGTTTGCATACTTTATCTATTATCGTTTAACTTAACCTAAAACTCCATAACTGCACTTACCAGTGTTGTTGGGTTAGTGTTTATCTCCTGTAATTTCAATGTCAGTGACGTTATAAACATGTTCTGAGTTGGTTGATGTGAGGCCAGAGGGGGTTGGGCTCACAGTTCTGCAGTGTCATGATGATAGCTTCATCTGATTGGTTAATCATTCTTTTTATACATCAAGGGATGCCAACATTGACCCAGCCTCCTTCAGAGACATGACATTAGTCTACAGCAGGCCTTTATATCTCACAGCCTCTGTAGTTTCACCACACATTCACACATTAGTTAGAGGGGCACTGTTTACCTACATGAGAATGGGAAGGAGGGGGGACGGCAGCTACAGCACAGAATATTTATATAGTTTTATATTTATTAAAATGACAACTATAGCCTGTAAAACTGGGGAAGTCCGGCTTCCCGGAGAAAACGCCACTGCATACAGGTGTGCTGTTTTTTCTACATTTTTGTGGGTTTTCTGTGGTGAAACTACAACAGTGTGTCACTTTAAAAGTGTGAGACAGCATTTTCTCATTTCCTTTCGTAAAGGCAGCTGCAGTGTTTACTATACTAAAGGAGATAAGATAGGAAGCGCTGAAGCTCCATTCATTATCATTTAGAGAATTCGACCAGCTCTAACCATGGCTGCAACTTAGATATTTCCGGGTCATTTCACTCATAGGAACCTTTTCTATAAGCAAACAAGACTTTTCGACCGCTGCCCATGTGTTAGTGTGAGAGAGTTTAATTGGAACTGAAGCAAATTTGATTGAACAGGAAATGGCACTAAATCCTCAGTTTCTGACTGGTTATATTTGATGAAGATAGGACATGGCCCGCCTTTCCAGTCATGATTGTTATGGGAAGATGGTGGACCGGGAGCTGCTCAGTTAAACCATTGGCGTCTTAAACAACATTTAAAACCCCCCAACTGTTATCACAACAATGTCAGAAATGTTGAATCAAATTCGACACCTGGTTTTAATTTACTATGTTCAAAGCAGATTCAGATTCAGACAACCGTATTAATCCCACCAGGGGCAATTTGTTTGAACAGCTTGCTTCACACGCATACTAAAAACTTACAGTGACATGAAGGCATAAAAATAAGGGAGTAATAAATAGAATGGGAATAAAATACAATAGAATAAATAAAATGAGATATGCCAAGAAGTTCAGTGGAATAAAAGAATCTATTCTAAATCAATATTAATAAAAAGGTTGATCATCATTTAATAAAAAAGTAATAAAAAACATGTACAGAGAATTTAAAAGATGTATTGAAGAGGAAATAAAAGATTTCAAGTGGCGGTTAATTTTGCAAGGAGGTAAAACATAATGAATCACAGAATTAATAAGAGACAACAAAGAATTTTATGCACATATATTTATTAAGATAAGAGCTAAAGTTAATAGTGCTGACTTTACATTGCCAATTGATAGTTTGCTGGAAAAGAGCTCAACCTTATTGTTTCAGTTTGGTTGTATGTCTGGCTTAACTTAAGTAAAGGCCAATCATGAGCTCTTTGAGGTGATTTGTGGCATGTTTGTTTTTTGTTTTCCCTCCATTTATTATTTATTTTTATTTTTTACTCAGCCCCCCTTCCTCTATCTTATTTACGTTTGCTTCCTTTCTTTTTGCGGTCTGTCTCTTGTAGAATCCACTGTCTTTCCATTATGTACTGTACCTTTTGAATAGTTTGCTATGCTATCTTTGTCGTTCTATTAACTTTTTTTCTTTTTTCTTTCACTCCTCTCTTTACATCCTTTTCATTCGCCATTTTCTCTTTCCTTGTCTTTCATTCCTTTCTTTTGGAGCTTTATGTTAATTTTAACATTCTGTGATTAAACATTCAAAGCTGGGTAAAATCAATTGCAATGGGTGCAAAAGTCATCCCTGGAGTTGGCTTCTCCCTTCAACCATAAATGGATTTCCTGCATGATCATGTCTCTTTCATTTCCTGCAAAAATGTGTTGTTGGTTGTTCCACTGATTTCAGAATTCTACAGCAGCCCCTTGAACTCTTGGCAAGTAGATAACACGTAGAAAAAACAAATAGAGTTCATCTGTCGAGTCCAGTATGCCCTCAGTGGGAGGGCAGTACTCTGTTTAGCTCTGCCTACAGCCGTTCTATCTAACCCACTTCTCTCCAGCAGATACCTGGCAACCTCTGTGTTTTCCATGCTGTGGTCACCAGTACAAAACACCCACAGTACACTTCAGACCCGATTGTTATTGAGGCATTGCAGGTATGTGATGGTCCGACTAAAACCATCAACACATCCATGAAAGACCTTTCTCCGCTTAATCCTTTTATGGTTTCCCTCTACAGTGTATGCCTGTGGGGAGTGAAATTGTCACTGTGTTATTTTAGTTTTAGTTTAATTAAAGTTAAACGTGCAGAAGCTCATAGCCTGAAGAACAAAAAGATGTGTAACTGTCCAAACACTTGACTGGGACTGTATAATATTCTGAAATATAATATAATACCTAAAGGTGCAACGTGTGAGATCTGGCCAAATCTGGACAGAATTTTAGTTTAAAATGTTAAAAAAAAAAAAAAAAATGACTTAACACCATCAATAGTATGTGAAGGAGCCACAGTGATGATGTCATGAAACAAGACCTCCATCTATTGTATTTCAGAGATATCTACTGAAATGAGCATGCTAACCAACTAGCCGCGTCCCGGACCGTGTTGTAATACCACTTTATGCCACTAGATGCTGTGTGAGTCAGTGTAGCGTCTAGTCTGCCCTCAGTCCCACGGAGAAGAAGAACTTCCTCCTGACCTTGAAGTTGCGCTACAGCGCCAAACTAGACAAAAAAAACAAAAAAAAAAGCTGACGACGAGCATCACAGAAACGCAGAGATGGCTGAAGCTCCTAGAGAGCGATCTTTATCTCCTTCCCGAAACGACGGCTCTGACAAGAAACCACGTTCAACGGCAAAGAAGCGAAACACGGGTGAACGCTGGTGTGTTTTCCTCCACAGGAGAAAGCTCCAGGCGAGTAAAGAGACGCGGCGTGATGCTAAACTAATTGTCCTATCACATGTCCGTATCAGGACCAGAATTTCTGTCCAGTCTTTCCCAGTGATGGACCAGCACCTGCATTTTCTTCTGTGTCTGGCCTCATCAACCATCAACAACCACATTACAGTAACACACCTTGGAGTATTATCCCTGCACATAACAGATATTGTCTATACTGTGAACTTTTACACATCCATTTTGTCATTCAATTAACATTCCTCTGGCACATGCACTTATTGACACCCTATGTGCCTTCATCTGCTATTGCACTGATGTTCGCCATTTCAATCCACAATACATTCGATGCTTTTTGCCAATCCAGGAGTAAAATTGCTACTGAAAGATATTTCCAAATGCTTCCCTTCTGTTCCCGACATTAGACGACATTAGACAACCTCAATCAACCTCAGACCCTCCACTAATTCACCATCACCTCTTTTTATAACCCCAGGCAATAATCCCATTTCAAAGCTCGTTTACTCATCATTTTAAAAAGGTTCTCCTTAAATGTAATTCATCACCTCAGCATTACTCAGGTCATTCATTTAGAATAGGGGCAGCCATCTCTGCTGCAATGCAAGGAATTTCTTCAGCCTCTCTTCAGCAGCTGGGCTGCTGGTCTTCTTCTGCCTACTCCACCTACATACGACCGAGTCCACCTCAGTAATAGCTGCTCAAAGATCTCTTAGACCCTGATCATCACGTAAGTCATGCATATCGTGGTGGTGATGTTTCTGTCCTCATCCTCTTCTATGATCATGGATTCTAATCCCCTGTATCATTTGGCTATTTTTTCCTTGCATCATCATTGCCAATGTTCCCTGCATCTTAAGTCATTATTCCATTGCATATTTATTAGCATTTCCTCTGCATCAAGAATTCATTTTCCTGCATCATAGCTATTATTTCCCCCCCGCTTTATTGCCAGCTTTGAACGCATTAATGGCTATCCCTCCTGTGTCATTTCTCATTAAAAAAATGTTGCAATTTCCCCTGCATCAATGCTACATTTCTCCCCTGCATGTTGCCAGCTTTCTTAAACATGAATTGAATAATTCTCATACTTTCTTGTTCTTCTTATCTCTGCTGAATGAACTGTAAGGACATACATTCCTGTATTACCAGTGTGTGTAATATAGGCCTCCTTGCACATACCTTGCTCCTGCATTTTGGGGTGGTTTGAAGGATCCCAGTAACAATGTCAGTCAAGGCCTCTTGCTATATAGGTCAGTGGTCCAACTTCAAGTTGCTGACTTTATTTTTAGGGCTGTAAGCCAATGAACGAATGAGGACTTAAACGTTAATCTTCCTGTTTGAACAAACTAATCTGCTGTTCAATTATAACCTTTCACACACAGTGAATCATTTTCCCTTACTTAGATTAGCATCTTCTGTCAAAAACACCTGTTTTCTTCTCAAATACATTCCCATTCCGTCTCAGATAAACTCATTTAGTCTTACATACATAATCATACTGTCTTACGCACAATTTATTATACTAATTCACACACCATTGTCTTACAGTATCATTCTTTCTCACACACATTATAGTGTATGCTCTCGCATACACTATAATTTCTATCCTGCCAACAATCTTCTCTCTCATTCACACCACTAATCTGTCTTTAATACACTACTATAGAGAATACTATGGTGTATGTGTGAGAGTATGAAAGTGTTTTTAAGTACTGTTGTGTGTCTGAATGAGTATGGTTTATGGCCCATATAATAATGTGTGTGAGAGAGTATGATTGTGCATGTAAGAGAGTATTAGTAGTGCTTGTGTAAAAGTATAGTGTTGAACATGTGACATTATGATGTTATGTGTGAAACCGAGTAGGATTTATCTTTCAAGTGGCCTCTCGTACAGACACACATCTTGAGCCCTGGTGTGTGACTGGCTCAGATGCCTTCAGCCACTGGTCGCTCAGTGTTCTGGCTCAGGGCAAACTGCTCTGCCTGTGTCGGAGGTGGCTTTTTATATTCCTCAGACACATATACAACTCAGAGCAAACATACTCAGCTGTTCTGGAACTGAAAACTCAATTCCCATCTCAGGGTTCATCAACTCAGAGTTTGTTAAACCTGTTTACTGGAATAGACCCCTAATGTCAATATCTGCATTATAAACATTACACAAGATGCCAACCCTCTACCAACTACTTTGAATTTACCCTTTGTATGACATGTGCAAATGGCTTGACATGAATACAATTAATGAGCTTAACATTAGAAAACTTTTTACTGGCACAATAAAAAAACTAACTTTTGAGCAAGGTGTTAAATCAGATAGATAAACAATTATCTGAAAAAAAAAACATTTCACACAGAACATTTTGAAGAATAGTAAAGCAACTTATCAAAATAATAATGTGGAAAAGTCCGATACTACACCCAACTTCTGAACAATATTTCAAGTATTATAAAAATAGAGCAAAAATAAAATTGAGAAGAATATGAATGTGTTCAGCAATAGCATCATCAAACATATCAGCAATGGTGGACATAAGCCAGCCATAAGTTGCCATGTATGTAACCCCTATATAGTTAGCCAAAATGGCCTGTCCATTTATGTGTTTTGTGTATTATGTATATTAACCACAAGGAGGTGCAGAAGGATATCTGCTGAGGTGAGTGGATAAAAGGCGAGTGTTGCTGAGTGGGAGTTTGTAGTCACAGCAGATATGGGATCAGGTAGGAGGATAGGTGAGACTCAGCTGTGGCAGCTGGCCCTTCTGGGTCTCTTCTTTTGGTGTTGTCTAACTGATGCAACTCCATTGTAAGTAGATCTGCCTTACTTTTATACCTCCACATCTTGAATATTGTTTTAAAATTTCAAAGAACTGAAATGTTTTCAGCCTTGCTTCTCAATGCTCATATCTTTACTGGTGAAACGTCTGCTTTTTCAGTTGCTGTGGCATACGACTGACATGACAATAACTCTTAAAACGTTTTTTAAAATACTGAATATTTTCAGTATACAGTAACAAATGATAAATATATATTTCTTATTGCTTATATACATATTATTCAAATGTCCAGATCCATTGAGTTTGTCTTTGGGACCAAAAGTGGTTACTGTGCCTCTGTGTTTCTCAGAAAGCTCTTTGTGTATGTCCTCGCATAAAAAATATTAAATTCATAACAACCAAGACCTTTTAAACATAGATGTTTAATATTGTTTTCACTAATCTGAGATTGTCATAATGTCAAAGGGATTGATCAGGATGAATTGACGCCATCACGTTACCAAAAGTGCAGCTCATGAAATGTCATTTATCAAACACATTTGAGCTAGCACTTGCTGAATTGAGTACTGATTAGTGGTGAGCTTGAAGTGTCAGTGACAAAGAAAATACAGAAATAATTTAGGCATTTACACAACAAAAAAAATCGAATTTGATTCCATCTAATGTTTTGATTTTGTTTAGTGTTTCAAAAAAAAAAAAAAAAAAGTAGTTGAGACAAACTGTAATGGGAGCAACAGTAAGGCCAGGAATTACCTGCAAATAAATACTTGATACAGGCCCAAAAATCAAGAACATTAAATCAGTTCAGTTTCATAACATCATGTCTCACATAATGAGGAGCTGCAGTCCAGTTTTCTGTCTGTGACACAAATTCAAAGTACTGTGAGTTTGCACAGGGATTCATTACACAAGAGACAACAAACAGAGTACAGGATAATGTTGAAATGTTTTATTGATTCAGTGCTGGATCTTAATCAAAGTAATCAATAGACGACTAACTGTGTATAAAGTCCAGACCCAATGTGCAAATCAAATAATAATTTTCAATGATACTTACTCTCGTAATGGGATGTGTAGGCAGTTTTTTGCCTAAATTTGTCTGTGCATTTACTATCGATCTCATTTGCAAAACATTTATACGCTTTGTGTTGCAGCTCAGGATGAATTCACAAGCCGGACTGTCTCTCACAGTGTCTTTTATTTATTTTACACAATATAAAGTAGGAAACAATAACTTTACAGTCCGCCTCTGTGTCCTTAGCTGCTAAAGCAACTAGCATGTAAGCTCTCATGCTGGTTACTAGGACAACAACTCTGAACTGCGTTTTCTTCTTCTCTTAGCGCATTAAACAAATTGTCTCTTGTTGTCTCTCAACAGCATCACCTGGTGGCGGAACTCAAATAGCGCTCAACTCATAAATGAACTAAATGCATTGCAAATTAAACCATTAAATGAACAGAATTACACGCAAAAATAAATCAGGGGGGTCTCTAAAATTCACAATATAAAATACCAACAATAATAAACATAAACAGTCTTGAAATAACTGACCCCCTCACATTTGCACCTGCAGTCTTGTGGCAGTCGTGTAAATTGTGAAGCTTATTCAAAGGCTTCTCCTTGATCTACTGTGGCTTAGATCATACCGCATTTGTAAGTCGAATGAATGTATTCTTAAGTGTCTGTATAGTGACCACGTTTTCCATCTTTCCCACTGTTCTGCAGGAACATAATGTCTTGCCCCAACGTGTTGCGTGTAGGAGCAGAAGAAAATATCTTTATAGAGTGTCAGGGCTGCAGTGATGCTCAACCTGACATGAGGGTCATCATCAAAGTGTTGAGCAGTCCAACCAAATCCACGATACTGACGGACACATCTGTGACCCTTACGAAGGACAATAATTTCCAGCAGTTTGGACAAATTACAGTAATGTAGAAATATTAACGGATATGACATTGTTACATGAAATCATTGTCACAACATATTAGTCTTATTAATTTTTTGTATGTTTTGTCTGAGTAACAGCATTTACATATACCCTGCATTCATCAACTAATCTAAAGTAATAAAGACTACACACAAGAGAAGACACACACACACAACACAAAAAAATTGATATCTATAATGTCTATAAATGGTAATCATACTCCTGTTCTGCTCCTCGCACATATTCCACACTCTCCTCACCTTGTCTGTTCATACTTGTTTCAGATCCCTTCTGACACCTTCTATAAAATTCCCAGCATGACGCAGCATGTCTACCTGCAAGCTCATTTCCCTGGTGTAATATTGGAGAAAGTCGTCTTAGTGTCCTTCCAGTCCGGCTACATCTTCATCCAGACTGACAAGACCCTCTACACCCCAAACAGTATAGGTGAGTCCAGTACTACATCATTGCTGAAAGACACTGACTCTGTCAGAGTGTCTCTATAGAAAATATATCACAGTGTGATTTTATTTATATTAGTTTGACTAATGCATTTTTCATGTTTGTAAATGAATGACTGTACTTTAAACTACAGTAACATGAACCTCTTTCTCTTTCTGTCAGTTCATTTCAGGATATTTGCAGTAACACCCAACATGGAGCCTGTGGAGAGGGATACCCCAACCAGTACTTATGCTTCCGTAGCCATTGAGATGATGGTATTGTATTATATTGTATTGTGTATAACTTACACTTAACTCAAATTTTTAAAATGGCCAAGTGTCAATCAAGGAGCTGATCAGACTCATGGATGGTAGACAAAAGATTTGTTGTAAGGTCTTTGTTGTAAGATGGTTTTACTACATTCATTTTGTTAAAGGTAGAGTTATTAGTGCTGGGCAAAGATTGTTGATATTTGAACTCAACAGCAAAATAAATATACCCCTGCCTTCACCCCCCCAGCGATCAAACATTAGCCAGAGTGAGTCAATACTATCATTGACTTATTCTGGCTGGTTTGTGACCGCTGACCACAACTGGTTAGTTGGCGAGTGCATGTCTTCCATGCACTGGTAATTCTTAAATTTACTCCCTCTGCCCCATCTTCCCTCTTCTCTTCTTCTTTCCCTTATCCCTTGTGTGGCACAGTCCAAGCCACTTTGTTTGTTCCCCATTTACAGAGCAGGGCTATGTAGGAACACCAGATTTTCTTTCAGCACACACAGATTGGACAGCTAGCAGACCCTAAGGAGATATTCACTAAATTTGACAAAAGTGCACTGGATTAGAATTGCTTCGTCCACCTAAGGCTCACTGTTAATGGTTGGTCGATGTTGTTTATATTTAGACTCCTGAAGGCATCTCTTTAAGTCTTCCTGGTCCAGTCATTCTGGATTCAGGGATGTACTCTGGAATTTACCCCCTCAGTGAAATTGTCAGGTGAGTGTTTAATTTAATTTAGTTTGATTTACATTTCTGTACACTATTTTTATTAACATGGTTAACAGGGAAATTAATTTCTATGACAAGCATGTAGTATATTAACCAGCCGCAACAGCATGACTGGTATTGTTTTCACCTCCTGGGAGATTGTCATGTCTAGCCTTAACACCTACTGTAGTGGAAACTACCACAGAGGCGGTTCTTTGGCAGGTGATAATATGTCTCTATGTAGACACATTTTGTTGCTGCGATAGTATCTCAACCTTGTACGATACAGTCACTTTACAGGTGTGTATTTGGGATCAAAATTAAGGCAGAGTTTGAAGATAGATGTGGTCTGAGCAAGGGCGCTGGAAGCAGGGGATTTACACCCCTGGCCGTCATTCATTTGAAATCACAGATAACTGTATCTCAGTTTCAATTATTCCCTTCACCAACAAATCAATCTATCAGACTTTAATTGTATAGCAATTTTCATTCAAACATTCATTGTTGACGTGTGTGTGTGTGTGTGTGTGTGTGTGTGTGTGTGTGTGTGTGTGTGGTGTTTAGTCTGGGACTTTGGAAAGTGGTGGCCAAGTTCCCCCTCAACCCACAGTACAGCTACTCTGCAGAGTTTGAGGTCAAAGAATACGGTGAGTCCCTTTTCACCTGAACTGTTCTTTACTGTAAAACGTATAAAGCATTACACAATAAAATGCATTTAATTTTTTCAGTGCTGCCCAGTTTTGAGGTGAAACTGACGCCTATGAGCTCCTTCTTCCATGTGAACAGTCCAAAGCTCACCATCAAAATTAAAGCTACGTATGTGAAGTTTTTTTTCGTAACTTTAGGGAGCGTTTGAGAAAAGTTTGATTAGTGATGTAATGTATTGTATATGTATTGTATATGTAATGATTGGAGCAGAAAGTAAAGGGTGTTCTTTCTATACTGTGCATGCTCTGCTGCGACCACGCTTTCCTGTTGGCATCCTGTCCTGTCTTGCTTTCATATAGTTATGTACACTTTATTGCCAAATCTACTATAAAGTTAAGTGTATAAACTGCCTGATTGATACAAATCCGGTGGATAATCAATGACAGCTACTATCCGGAGGTTTGCGGCTACAAAGCAATCACCTATAGCCATGCTCGGATAGACTAGAACGAGAGGTTAGAAAAATTAACACAAAACAAGCCATTCAGAAACTAAAACCCTCAGTGGATATGAATCAATACATGACCTCTCCAGAATAACATACCCCATATCCTTTGCTATCACTCTTATGCATGTTTGGACATATATTACTACTCTTAACTGTCAGAACTGTTGCTGAGGGGCTTTGGCAGGAGTGCTGAATACTACATATAGATGTTTGTATATAAATGTTGCGTTTGCCTTTTGATCGTTCTGTTTTATTTCATTGTGCGCCTTAACATGTTCTTCTTTTGTGGTTTTAGGTATCTGTTTGGTAAAGATGTGGAAGGGTCAGCCTCTGCAGTATTTGGGCTCATGCATGAGGGTCAAAAGGCTGCCTTTCAAAGCTCCATTCAGAGAGTGTCGGTGAGCACATAGTCCCTTGTTTGCTGCAGCTCAGTAACTACAGCAACTACAGATTTGGTAAAGCACCTACCAACTAGCAACTTACTGTAGTTCAAGATCATTTTGTATATTATGTCACATTAGATCGAGGAAGGTGAGGGAGAGGTCACACTGAGGAAAGAGCACATCATACAGGCCAACAACAACAATAACAACATCGACAACCTGGTGGGGAAGTCCATATATGTAGCTGTCAATGTGCTGACGGAAAACGGTAAGAAGGAGAGCCTTTGTGTTTATTGGTGTGTGGTCACGTGTTCGGGGTGTTTGGGGTGATTTAGCAGCCTAAGTGAATGTATTATTAATATGGGTCTGTGTGCTCTTGTGTGTTTATATCTTTCCAAAGGTGGTGAAATGGTGCAGGCAGAGTGGAGAAATATTAAGATTGTCAAGTCACCTTACACCATCCACTTCAAGAAAACACCCAAATATTTCAAACCAGGAATGAACCTCGATGTTGTGGTAATGTACACAATTACATGACTGTAAAATGAAATTGATATATTGTAATGGTTGCAGGGTGTCATTTGTAATTCTTAATTGGTTGCCATTCTCTAGGGGCCTGGCTTTTATTAATATGAACTTGCCATAGGGCAGACACAAGGCGGAGCAAGAAAAAGGAAGAAGAGAGGAGAGTGGTGTGCTTCAGGGATAAGCCCTAGGTTTTAGATCGGGCCTGCAGCCTTTTATTTTTGGCTGGCAAATGTTCTTATATGAATAGATGCTGGTACAGCCACAAGATTTAGTGGTTATGGAATCTTCTCGTCATAAAAACAAATAATTTTATAAGTACTACCTAAGAATATATAACAAATATACCAAATATACAAATATTTATATATATATATATATTTTCCAAATGATATTCATCTTAAAAATACAGTGCCTATAGAAAGTTGTCATACCTTGTTAAAATCTTTACCTTTTGCCATATTACACCCTGGAAATCAAAATTTAAAAAAGTCAAACTTTTTGAGTTCTATGTACACATTATAACGCTCATGGTCAAAGTGACAATAACATCTTAAAAATTCTGGACAAAATTAATTAGTGAAATTCCTGGTTTGGTTTAGTGATTAGCCCCTTAGAGTATGCCATTATAAACTTGTTCAGATGCAACCAATCAACTTCCAAATCAAGCACCAGGCTACCTGCCCCACCTGACTAGTGATTATGATTACTTCAGAATGAAAGCAGCTGTTTCCTGAAGATTCCACCCAGTAGTACATGGTACTGCAAATAATTCACTTTTCTTACCCTGATATTCTAGTTTTGCATTTCTTAATATTTTTCAGAGCTGTCGCCTTTTTTGTCGTTCGTTTGAACAAATCTGGAACATGTCTTTTTTTTTTTTAAATGGGTTTTGATTTCAACTTGTACAACAAATAAAGTAACTATTTCAAATGGGCACTGTAAATGCATTTAAAAAGTGATTATAACTTATAACAGTTATTGCAGCAGTGTTTTTATGTTCGATGGTTCCTCATGAGAAAATCAGAACTTCTCTAATAGATGAGGCTAAAAAAAAAGAAAAGAAAGAAGAAAAATAGATTTCAAATGTAACTATACAGAGTAATTATTATCTCAGTTTTAACATGTTGGCTGCACAGCTACTGCAATTTACAGACCAAGTTTATCCTATATCCATAATCATTTGGTGTTCTTGTTAGATGGATATGTTCTCTGACTGTTTCATTGTTTCTGTCTTTGATGCCAGATTGAAGCTCTGAATCCTGATGACACTCCAGCAAAAGGAATTGCATTGGTGATGAATCCAGGCAATGTGATAGGCAGCACCGAAGACAACGGCATGGCAAGGCTTTCTATCAATACGAACCCAACGCTTAAAGAACTTATAATTACTGTAAGTGTCTGAAATTGTGAATGCATTACACCATTGGTCATTGGCCATTGCTCTTTCAAAATTAATAGGCACAAACATCTGAGTGCATTTCTCGCTAGATTTAGAGACTATTTCAAAAAAAGAACCTAGTGACAAATCTCTGGTGTGGACAGTAAGTCAGTCTACCCACTTGAACCAGAGTTGGACGGGTCACTATTTCAAACTTGTTCCATTGCCTGACAACAGAAACAGAAAGACATGTAAATGGTAACAGCTCTATTGGAAATTCAGCTGCATTGAAATACGCAGGGATGTCAGTTGTTTACAGCGGTTCCACAACAGTTTTCAACTACGTTTTCAATTACACTGACCATATGCAGTCAAGGTATTTTCTAGGTTTTGACCTAGTCTTGTTGGCTGGACTGCAAAAGTGGAGCCAGCCCTATGATCTTGAATGTCCCTCACTCACTGAATGACTGAGTGATCATATTTCCACCACTGATCAGCCAAATGCAATGTGACTGACTTGGAGTTACCTCATTGGCCCTTGCTCTTTCAAAATGATTTGGTGGAAGCAGTTTCTATTAAATGGGTGTTTACCGCCTGCAGTGTTGCCAACTTAGTGCATTTTAGCTAGATTTAGATACTTTTTGTCAAACAAGACTGGGTATGAACCTGGTGCATGGCTGGAATAAGAGCGGATGCCAGCTGGGAGCTTAGTGCTGTACCCCCTTGTTACAAGCAGTCACCCAGCTGCCCTGGTTTCCCGGCTTCCACCCTGCTTACCTCCATCCCAGCAAATAAACTCTTTAATTACATGTACCATTATTACTAAAGGAGACAGAAGAATAACTAAACATCAGACACAATGGGCAGAGTGAGCAGGAGAGTGGGAGGGAGAGAGAGTAGTCATCGGTAACTGCTAAAGAAACTAGCAGATCTGAATAGCATGTAAGCAACAGAAACGCCTGCAACTGAATATGAGACAATATGCTTACCAAAGCACAGCAATAAAAGTCCTATTAAGAAACGCTAGAGGGCTTTTAATTTGAAACAATTACAGAAAGTGTGGAGTTTGTATTGAACACATAATGAAGTAACTTTGTACTGAACTAGAGCTATGACTTCACAATGACAATCAATTCATATCAATCAGATGGATTAGAAGTAAAGACCTGTTAACCTACTGTAGTTGAGATAAATGAAAGCACCAGCTTCTGCTAACAGCTCGTCTGTTTGTGAGAGAAGGATCATTTGTCTATGTTTTCCATCAGTTTTATAGTTTGATGGTGGGAAGATTAAGAAAGAGTCAATTTAATAGCTCTGCATGTCCTTACTATGAACTTGTGGCTTGTGACTGATGCTAGACCAGGTATGTTCGCTACACAGTAGTTGGAAACTGTTGTAGATCCCAGACAGAGGCTGAGCTGAGTGTGTAAGTGACAAAATAAGAAAAATATTCTGTTCTAACTTCTAACTTTCTCTCTGAGTGATCATTTTACACATAAATATAGCTGAAACCACAGCAGCCAGTCTTTAAACTATGTGTTTGGTGATTTTATCAGACAATGATGCAGTTATAAGATCAGGATTTGATCATAAGCGTTTTTTTTCTAAATGTTGTGTATATGTTGTCAAAGTGGAGGCGATCTTTTCTCTTTTTACATGTGTTTTTGTGAAGTTGCAGTACGTAGAACTCTGTCAGCCACCACAATTATATGTTCATAGGAAAAAAGGTTTGCATTTAGCCTGCATCACTTGATATAAAAGTGTGCACATTATAACCTGCATGTTTACTTGTAGGCATCGACTGACGTTCCTGGTGTGACCCAAGCAACGGCCACCATGACAGCTTACCCATACAACACCAACAGCAATAGTTACATCCACATAGGTAAGGAACCTCCTTAAATAACATCACATGGTAATATGATGATGGTGATGACAGTGGTGCAGGTGGCAGCACTGTCTAACTACCTTGCATAAGACCTCTTGGATGTTTAGCATGTGCAATACCATTATTGCAGGGGTGGGTAAAGCTGTGGTAAAATTAGGAGAGAACCTGAAAGTCAACTTCAATTACAACAAGCGGGAAAATGCACAAAATGACATCACATACCTGGTAAGCGATTTTTTTTTGAACATGTATACTGTATGTGTGCATTTGTGGGCATGCGTTGGTGTTTGTTTTGCGTCCCACAACTTATGCAGTATATACACACATGTTTAATAAATGCTGATGTGTAAATCTGTGTTTCCCAAGATCATGAGCAGAGGGCAACTGGTGAAATATGAACGTTACAGGACAAAATCTGAAGTGGTGATATCCAAAATAGTTCACATCACCAAAGACATGCTGCCATCGTTCCGCATCATAGTCTACTACCATACAAATGACAATGAACTGGTATCAGACTCTGTTTGGGTGGATGTCGAGGACTCCTGCATGGGCTCGGTGAGACACACAACACTGATGTAGCAGAATGCAATGAACCCACACACAGACTGATCAAGTTAATTGTATTTTTCTGGGCACAAATGCAAGTATATGTATGCGTATGTGGTTTTTATTCAGTTGTTTTAACAAATACAAGTCAGCATGTCTCATTCATGGTCCTTTCCCCTCCTTTAGTTGAAGCTGGAAACAAAGGACTCTTCTCGTCTAAACTATGAGCCTGGCGGGAGGATTCAGCTGAAGGTCACTGGGGATTCAGGAGCCACGGTGGGACTGGTGGCAGTTGACAAAGGTGTCTTCGTCTTGAACAACAAGCACCGCCTCACCCAGAAGAAGGCAATTTCTTTATCCTATCTTTAAAAATACTTTAAAGGGGGTCCATTTAAAAACCTATGTAAATTGCAACTGTTGAGTTGCACTATACGCATGTCCACCACTAGGCTTGATTCTTCTGACACTGTTCAGAAAGAGGGAGAAACATCTGCAGCCACTGCTTGACTGCAACCATGGTGGAGGTCAAGCAGTGCCTGAACAGTCCCTGGACCTACTTGGGTTACAAGCTGGGAAATGACAGGAAGAAAAATACCAACAGGCACACAAGGAAAAACTTTCAAAGTAAAACAGGAAATAAGACTTTAAAGAGTCACTGAAGGGGTGGATTGTGATAGTTTGTTTGTATTCCTGTGCATGACTTCAACCCTGCTCAGGTATGGGACCTAGTGGAGAAGCACGATACTGGCTGCACACCAGGTGGAGGGAAAAATGGCACTGATGTGTTTAACGATGCCGGGCTGGTCTTTCATTCCAATGTGGGGAGTGGGACTCCCAACAGGAAAGGTGATGCTTCCTCAAAGTGTAGTTCCCTTCCCTCATTCTACATGTCTGATTCTAAACAGGAATTTTGTTTACTGCTTAATGCCGCCTTGGCGTGTTGTAGAGAGAGAAAACCCAAATTAGTCAATCTGCAGAGTTGAGTTTAAGTTTATTTTCCTTTTGTAATTCACAATCAGAGCAAAAATATTATAATATTATATATAAAATATATGATAATAAACAATTATAACAATAAATAACTTAAACTTAAAACCAACTTCACTTTTAAATTGAGCATTCACAATTACACAAAATCTTTTAAACTCCCCATTAAGGATTGTGGTGTGTCAATTCTGTTTTACATATAATGCTTTGAACTCAGCTAATATTATGCTCCAGCTAATTATTACTTTAGGTCAGTATAACAGTCTAAACCATGGCTATGATTCTCCATCCATGTCCTCATATACAGCTTAACACTTGTTGGGTTCTGTTTAAGAGCTAGTCTGTTTTCCATTTCCAGAATTGAAATGTCCTTCTCCCAGAAGACGAAAACGAACCAGCACTACACTGGATTCTTCAACCAGCCTATGTAAGAATCACAAGGTGTTAATGTAGAATTGTCATGTAAAAAAAATTTGTTTTATAAACAAGGATCTGTGAAATACTGCAAGGCATCCACGTGAACGTTGAAATAAACGTGAATTTACTGATTCTTTATGAAGAAAAATCTGAGACAAACTAATACAAATATTTCCTATATTAAATTAATCATTGGTAGAAGAAGGCATTCAATATGTGTCTAACATTGGTGTCATAACACACAGGTAGACAACGGTTAGATGATCCTGGTGCTGAGCTTCGGCCCCTGTTGAATTATTTAACACTTATGCAGACGGAGTATTTTGATTATGCCGGTGTTACAGCGTCCAAGTCACAAATAACATAAGTAGACTCCAAGAGCTACAGAAGAAGTAAAATTCAGGCTTCTTCATTGTCAGGGTACACAATGAAATGGCATTTTTATTGGCACACAGAAGTTATTTCCATGCCTGTACCAGTTTGGTATCTTGGTGACTCACCATGGCCCAGTGGGAGGAGAGGCGCAGTAGAAGGTGTGCCATCCTGCAGGTGTGTAAGAATAATCACAGAAAGCTTTGTGCTTCCGTGCACATCAAGCTTGGCCATAGACCCAGTGGAGACATTAAGCATAGCAGGGAAATGTGCCATGCATGACAGCAACTGATGCAGCTGACATACTCCTGACCATGTTTGTGGACAGGCCAAGGCAGCGGGCCAGACTGAAATAACTAACTTTCATGTGTGTTCATGTGTTTCATGCCGCATGCAACTGCCCCTTTCACTTCAGTCAGGAAGGCCTTTTTTTCTCAACCATGGGCATAATACAAAAACAAATATAAATATATATTCAGGGTGTCACACACAAAATGGAATTTTCTCTTTCAAAAAGCTTTTGTATTTGCATTTACAAAACAAATTACTTTCTCCCCTGTAATCTCTGTCTCTCCATAACCCTTTTCCTCTTTTTAAGTGAGTCAGTTTGCAGACAAAAACCAACGTGAATGTTGTTTGGATGGCTTCAAGAAGACCCCCCTCTCATACAACTGTGAGAGGCGCAGCGAGTACATCATGGATGGTGCAGCGTGTGTTGAGGCCTTCCTGCGCTGCTGCAAGGAGATGGAAATTCAGGAAGCTGAGAAGATGGACGACATCCTCACACTGGCTCGCAGTAAGAGACAGGGGCAAGGGATGGAGGGAAAGGCAGCGCTGGCAACATTCGGTGGGCAAATTGGTAGTTAGGAAACTGCCACCCAGAGAGAAATACTAACTTTTTTTTTCAATGACGCTGTAGGTGAGGAAGAATACAGTAACTATGACACCAGTGAAATTGTTACCCGTTCCAAGTTCCATGAAAGTTGGCATTGGACAACTATCAAACTGCCTCCTTGCTCTGAACCTAACTGGTGAGGCAACTTTTACTTGAACATACAAAGAATACATGTAACGATGCCTGTGCGTCAGTGTAGGCAGCCGACTTGAGTCTGCCTACCTATACTCACATGGCGCACTCTTCTAGCTGAAGCTGTAGAATGTACCCTTTAAATCATGGAGGTTTATTTCAGTGCTCTGCTCACCCTGCTTCTGTTATGCCTGCTGCCAAACCGCTCAGCTGAAAGTTATGCTGACACTTGCTGCTAATGCTGCCGCTGTTCATATAAACAGTAATTCTACATTCAAATAATGTATTATTTGTGAGTTGGTTGACTAAACATGATTCAAAATTTCATTCTAAAATGTAAATATATATTTACCTCTGAAACAGACACTGCTTTTCTTGTGTATTTCAGTGACACCACAGAAAAGCTGACATCAATATTCCCTTTGAAAGACACTATCACAACCTGGCAGTTCATCGGCATCAGCCTTTCAAAAAATCATAGTGAGGATTCCCATAGCCCCTTGTATCTTAAAATCATGACCCTTTCCTTTCTTTCACTCTTTCATCCCATATTTGTTTCTCCTCTCATCTTCAAGGTATCTGTGTGGCCGATCCATTATCAATAATTGCACAGAAGGACTTTTTTATTAAGCTCAATCTGCCGTACTCTGTTGTCCGTGGGGAGCAGCTGGAATTTAAGGCAATCATCCACAACTACATAGATGGTGGTTCCACTGTAAGTCTGAGCTATTCTTTTCTAATGATGAAAGCCAGAATGCTTTCAAGTTAGAGGTTGGTTAGTTTAGTCATTGTGGTGGAACTTCTTTTGAGCTGAAGAAAGAAGTTCACTAGGAGATTTGCAATGTCATATTTATGCAGTACAATGTCAACAGGTGAATCCGAGTAATGCCGCACCAGCTCCTGCTCTAGCCCTGACCAACAGGACGTAGATTACCAAGGAATTACGTGTATATATCACACATTTCTTGTACCATATACAAATAAGGTTATTCTATAGTCTTCACCTGTATGTGTGAAGCCTAAACATAAACTCAGGGGCATAGGTTTGGTTTTATCTTTGGTGGGGACATTTTTGTCAGATGTCCACAATAATAACATAGTAAAAATAGCAAACATATCAAATGTGAAGTAAAGAGGAAAAATATCTCCCAACATTACCATTAACTGACAATGACACACTCTAGTGAAACAGCAGAATCCTGCATTTACCCGCCTCAGTGTTGTTAACCTTTCCTGGCTCATATTGTCCAGACTCTCACTCTCTCCCGCTTCCCACTCAGCAAACATACTGAGCTGTTCCTGAAAGGAGCTGCCCTACTCCTTTAACAATATTTGTGTCAAACTTCTCAAACTTACTGCAGATCTTGCACAGACATGATAAATCAGTGTGATTTGCTTGTTTACTTGCTACTGCAGCCTCTTAAAGCGCGTATAATGTTGCAGTATCATAACTGATCTCAGAACATTAGAAGCTGAATCAAGGACAGCTTGACAAGCACCCTCCGGCTATGACAAGTCACCCTTCAAGGCAATGAGATAATTCTCTGCTGCTGCCACGAGGGGGCAGTAAATTACATGATGAATGCAAACAGGCATCAGATCCTTTAAAAGACAGAACACTGTTCTGAGATCAGATGTAAGGAGGGGTATCACTTCCACTTCAGTATTGTTCAAATTTAGGTTTATTTATAAGTTTTGCTTGCCTTGCTTGCCCTGACGGCAAACACCATTGCTGCACACACATACACATATAAAGAGCCTGACTCAGAAAGTTTACTTGAATTGAATGTTTGCTGATCTAATTTGCCTGAAATTGGACTTGTAGCATGATTTTTTTCCCCCTCTGATTTAAAACAGATATTTGACTTTTTTTATTTTATTTATAAAGATCTTAATTCGATAGATAGTTCTGAAAATAAATGTATGAAACCCTGTAAGTGGTGATCTCCTCTGGTTTTAACCAAGTATCTCCTGTGACTGAGCCATTTTTAAATCTCACCTGAGATTCAGTAGTTCTGTCCTTTCATTTTGTTGATTTTAGCAACACAACTCGACACAACACAACAGCGATGCTGAAACTGATCTTTAAATGATATCATCTGTATTATTTTTCATTCAGCTCCTGAAGTTATGACAAGATCTCAGCCTGCAGCTCATCTGTCTGTGTGTCTGTGTTGCTCAGGCTGCTGCATTTTCAGAATAAAATGATGCCTGACATTAACAAACAAATCAGTTGGACAAGCTGTGTCTAATTTACTTTATAAATAACGTTCATGTCTTAATGCCACATATGCAGTAAGAGGTCTTATCTTGATCAACTTTCCCATTTGGAAAGTTGGGTTAGGGACATTTGGACCCCACCATATAACCTCTTATACACTTAATGCGTTTTAATAAATTCCTTCAAAGTCTTCACAATATGAGTCTAGACATATATGGATATAAACTGCAACTTGACTGTTCGGCAGAGGCATATAACTGCAAGGTGGTAATTCTAGTTCTGCAATATCAGACTTTATAATGACTGTATGCCATTTAATTGAATTAAACAAAAAAAAAAAACAATATCACACAATTTCTATTTTATTGTTTTACAATCAAAGTACCAGAAATTAAAATTCCAAAGGATTATGTATCAACCCACGGAAATGTTATCATATTTCATCAGCTTTTTGAAGATCTCTTTCTCTGCATTCAAATGGAGAAGTAAAATTTTTTCCGCCTCTTCTCCTTTTTCTCTTTTTTAAGGTGCGTGTGGATCTGTTTGAGAACGAGCACGTGTGCAGTGCAGCCTCTAGGCGTGGGATTTTTTATCAAGAGGTCAACGTTCGGGCCCATGGTACACGAGCTGTACCCTTTGTCATTATTCCCATGAAGGCAGGATCACTCACTATTAAAGTCAGAGCATCTGTTAAAGGCCAGAGAATCGGTGATGAAGTCCAGAAGACGCTGCTGGTGTTGGTAAGAGGAACCGACTCATGTGATTGGTCTGGAGCTTGGTATACCATATTATGGTAGTTCTCCTGTTGTAGCCCAGATATCAAAGTTGCAAGAGTACAATGCTGTAAAAGGTTTGCTTGAATTTTATTGTAATTGTTTGTTTTCCAGCCTAAAGGCAAACTGACCAAATCTTTAAAGATTGTAACCCTTGACCCTGCTAGGAAAGGTGTTGGTGAGTTTTCTATTTAAGGACCTAAGTAAACACATGAAGACTTCTATTTTTTAATTTTGACGATACCCAAATTTGTATTTTTTCCCCATAGGTGGAAGACATATGGTAACTATCAGAAATGATATTAATATGCAAGAAGTGGTTCCAGGCACAGAACCAACTACAGAGATTTATGTGTCAGGTGAGATGTATACTGTATATTGTAATTACCTCTGTATTGTTAACTGACAAACAGTTGTTCCTCATGACTGAAATCACCACCACGCCAGCTTCTTTTTTGTTTCTACCAGTTGATCCTGAAGTTTTTCATGTGTGTCCACACAGGCAGAGAGCAGTTGGGAACACTGTTGGAGGAAACCATTGGTAATAAATCAATGGGTAGTATGATCCAAAAGCCAAAAGGCTGTGGAGAGCAGAATATGGCCCTCATGACCCTCCCTGTCATTGCAACCAGGTATTTGGACAAAACCAACCAGTGGATTACTGCAGGCGATGACAGACGAGATGAAGCCCTCAATTTCATCACGACAGGTAGGCTCTCTCACTCACTCACTCACTCACTCACTCACTCACTCACTCACTCATTCACTCACTCACTCACTCACTCACTCACTCACTCACTCACTCACTCACTGACTCATTCACTCACTCACTCACTCACTCACTCACTCACTCACTCACTCACTCATTCACACTTGCACACACACACACACACACACACACACACACACACACACACACACACACACACACACACACACATTTATTGGCAAAGAGCCCAATTTAATAAGATTCTCCAAACTGGCTTCCAGTGGATGAGATTCAGTAAAATGAGTGAAAAACTTGTGTGTTTTGTGTCCAGGCTACACCAACCAGCTTAACTACCGTAAGACAGATGGGTCTTTTGCTGTGTTCCAGAGACGTCCCGGCAGTACCTGGTGAAGCATCCAAGTTACATGAACTCCTACGCAAATATTTTGCATAGGAGGATATACATTTTTCTCATTTAATTTCTGAGTAAATGAGTGAGATTCTGAGTAACTGGGATATTGTCTGGTTATTAGTCATATTTCCTGTGCAGGTTATTTAACTAAAGTAGATTTAAAAAAAAACTTTTGTACATTCTCCTCTCCTCTTTCTAAGGCTGACAGCTTACGTTGCAAAGGTGTTTTCCATGGCCTCTACACTGGTGGCAGTGGACAAGAAAGTGGTCTGTGACGCCCTCAATTTTGTGATTGGCCATCAGCTAAACACCGGCCAGTTTCAAGACGTTGGAGTAATCTTTGATACAGCAATGATTGTGCGTACACAGAGTGACATCAATTCTTCAGCTTGGTGCTAAACATAAGTGCAATGTTACTGACTATGAATGTGAATGAATAAACAGATGTTAGATACTGATGATAGTAATCATAATGATGGTACTGATGTGTGTGTGTGTGTGTTTGTGTGTGTGTGTGTGTGTGTGTGTGTGTGTGCGTGTGTAGGGTGATGTGCGTGGCAAAAATTCAGATGTCTCCATGACAGCCTTCTGCCTTATTGCCATTCAGGAGTCACGCACACTGTGTAGTCGTACTATTCCTGTGAGTATCTCATGTCTGCATACAGTGTGTTTTTCTGTCACCTCTTTATTTCTCTCTTTTGTGATATCTCCTTCTTTTTTTCACAGCTGCTCACCTACCTCCCTAAAAACATGTAATAACCATCAACATGGCCAAAATGACTTCTTGCCTCCAAAATAATTAGTGAAATAATAAAGTATTACAATCCTGGCAAACAGAATTTTTCACAGAAAAGTTCATACCTGCCTATTTTCGCTGAAGCCATTTTTCTAGACAAACAGAATCCAATGATTTTGTTTTTTTTATTTTGTTTCTGTGGTCTTCCTTAAGTGTTTTCAATGGAAGAGATGGTGGACAAAATTCATAGTCCTTGTTCGCAAAAGAAGATATTTATAAGTTTATCTATGAGGCTTTAGCAGTTTGAGTTTAATTAAGTGAATTAAGTGGGTATCTTAAAAAGCTACAACCTTTTTAGTCCACATTTCAATTTTTTTGTTGTTGCCCTTCCACTGCAGCTCGACAGAGCATCACTGTTCTGGCAAACACAATGAAGCAATTCTGTACTAAATAACACTGTAACTTTGGAAGATACACATTTTATTTGATTAACATACATGGTTAACCCTCGCAATAGATTCGATGAGAGTTCAAAGCACAGCAGCTTAAGAAAATACATGCAAAAACAGCACAGAGAAATTCAGAAAGCATCTTCATCAGTTTGACAACACATGTGCCACAAATACTCACTACTACTTCCCAGCGGACACAAGTGGGGTGGGGGGTTATCCGGTAGAGCGTGTAGTGAAGCTGTTGTACTAACCTCATCCAGATGTCACAGATGTTAATGGGGAGTTGCCCATCTGTGTTCTCTATTTTCAGTCAACAGGGCATAATGTCTGATCTCTGATCCTAATATTTTGTACAACACAGGCTGCTGCTGCTGCTGTCCACATTCTACTTAGTATAATCTCATCATGGAGCTAAAAACAGCTTAAGATAGATTGTAGCCTAAATTAGAGGAAATGGACAGCAACTTTTTATGATTAATGTTCCAAGTTTTTGTTTATTGTCTCAGACCAGATAATCAGACCATGAAGCTTTTGTTGCTCCAGTTCTCTTCACTGATCTGTCTGTCAAAGGTGTGTCAATCAGATAACTCGGATACCTGTAAAATCAGCTCCTGTATTGGTTCCCTCTTTATAGTTTCTAGCTACGGCAGCAAACTGAAAAAAGGTTGAACCTTCCATTGACGACAAATGCATAAGGCTCAGAGCCCCATGCATTCACTAGAGCAGCAGCTGCCCTCCCTCTCCTTGCCATTGCTGCTGCCGTTGACTTCACTGTAAACAATGGACGCCACAGTGACAACCGCTCGATGTCTGAAAGCACCTTTAGTGCTTGAAATTAATTTCACACCTATTTGCACACGTGCCATAGTGCATTTCCATGTGAATACATGATGACAGATGATGATCTGTATGTCTGTCCTTTCCTTCTGTCCAGCATCTGCAAGGCAGCATAGACAAAGCAGTTGGATACCTGGAAGGGCATCTGCACCAAATCACCAACCCGTATGCTGCTGCAATATCATCATATGCCCTGGCTGTTGAAAACAAACTAAACCGCCAAATCCTGATGAAGTTTATCTCCCCAGGTTTGTGACAGAACAATATTCTTAAACATATCGAGAAATACAATGTAGACTTTATACACATTCACAGATGCAGCTTAATGATTATTCTGGTCACTTGTTCTTGTTTTATTCATTACATTTTTAGTTTTGGAAGTTGAAAGTCAACAAAGATTGTGAAGTACAAAAATGTCTGTCTTCTTCAGAGTTAAACCACTGGCCTGTATACTCGAAACTTTTAACACTTGAGGCAACAGCTTACGCTCTTCTGGCTCTGATCAAGGTCAAGGTGAGCACATCCACCACTTATGTGTATCTGACCAGCATGTCATGCTTTGGCAGAAATACAATTCAATAAAGTCCAAGGTCCATGTTACCCAAAGGATTGATGGTTGATAATTAGAGCCACTTCCCTTTAGAAATATCTAGTGTAGCTCTGAACAGCCCCTCAACTGCCATCATCATTTTGATTGAAATATTGCTAGGTCCTGATTGGTGCTCAGAAGTACGTGAAACCCCCTAGAAAATAACTAATATTTAGGTATACTTTTGAAACTCACTGGGATTAATGACTATTACTTCCAATTAAATAACGGATGCAATTTCATAAACTGTCAAACACAGAGTCTCCAACCCTTTCTCTTGATTTTCATTGCTAAAGGCCCTTGAGGAAGCCAGACCTATTGTCAGATGGTTCACCAAACAGCAGAGTTTTTCTGGAGACTATGGATCCACCCAAGTAGGAGTCTCTCTTTCATTCTCTTTCTCTCTTTGCCACAGTACATTTATGTATCTGTTGTATATTGGGTCCCTTTTTTGTGAGGTTATGCATGTTTTTGTTAGTTACTGTTGGCAGTACCTCGTAATCTACTAATTAATTGTATGAGTCTTGCTTTCTCTTCCTGTTTGTTTCTGTTTCTCTCTCCAGGCCACTGTAATGGTATACCAGGCAATGGCTGAGTACTGGACCGTTGCTAATGAAGAAGATTACAGCATGAATATTGACCTTAGGCTTCCAGGAAGGACGGGTGTTTTGAAAGTCTTCCTCGACAATAAAAACCACTTTTACACTAAACGAGATGAGGTGAAACTCCACACACAATGTGATTAAGTACAGCTGCATTAATGGCCACTAAGGAGCAGAAGAATACCAAAACAAGCTGGTAGAAGCACAACACAAGGAGCTCAAATTATAGTGAAACACCCTACAACAAAGGGCTTTATTTTCGATGCGCCAGGGAAGTGGCATGTTCCTAAGGCGCAGCACGTTTATCCATTACCTCGTGTAGTTTGATATTTTTGTGACTTGCAGCAAAGCAGTGGGAGGTGTGGCTCAGTAGAGGGTGCATTTGTCAGTCCAACGATACACTACAATCTCAGTACATGAATTGTCCCGGTTTGATGCTGTCAGCTGCTAACCTATTTGATTCATTATGGTACACATTTTCTTATGCAGATCTACTGCCATGTTGGAGACTTATACATTGAAAATAGTTCACACAGTTCCATGAAAGATCCATGAACTTTTCTCTTCAGTAACGACCCTGTCAGCAGCGTCAGGTCCTATACAATGCTCTCCTGATGTTCCCATCCAAAACACTGTGTCACCATAAGACCCAGCTATGCAGGAAATGCCTTAGATTTAAAACAAGAGCTCAGTAAAGCTGCAAAAGTTGGGGCTTAATTTTCTCTTACACATTACACTTAGTAAAATTCTAATACAGCCTTTAAGCCACAATTCCTCATAATTTCTCTGAATGTTAGATTCTCCTTAATTATCTAATTAAGCAATATCACCTGAGAAGGAGTGATGTTGTACTGAATATCAGCACGACTGTGATTTGGTCATAGGTACGAGACCACAGCTTCAATCACATCCGTGAACATCAAGACCTCGAGGGTGATATTGCATTTATACAACAGTTCTCCAAAAGTCATATTAGTAAACAGTAGCTAATAAGCAACAACAGATTATGATTTGTTTGTTGATTTCATAATTTATCTGGCTACGCCAACACAAATATTTCTGCAACTGGACTGGTACTGGACTGTTGCTAAGCAACACATAAACATTTTCCTAACCTGATGATGTCATATGAGCACACCTGAAGTTGTGCTGAAGTATCCAGGCTTCTTGCTTTCATCCTCTTCTGACAACCATAAGTATTATTTGATTTAATTTAATTTAATGTTAATGTAACGCTGATTAATGGGTAATAGAACACGTGTGAAGCGGAGTGATACATATACAGTTAAAGTCCCGGTGCTGTTGTACTCAGCACTCATGGAATGACTCTCGTCCAATCAAATTACTTGGTCGGAACTAAGTGTTTCATAATGAAACTTTCCTCTCTCTGACTCTCTATGCTTTCTGTCTATGCACATGTGAATATGTGCATCTCTTTAAACCCTACAGTTCAAAGCCAAGAACCAGGATGTGAATGTGACTGCTGAAGGAACAGGAGAAGCAACGGTGAAAGTGAGTATAACACTGTGGTGTTCTGAGATTATCATTCGTTGTTGTGCACCTAAATATTATATTGTTTTTTTTGTTTTTTGTTTTTATAGTTTTGAATTAATGTAATCATCATTCTCTCTAATTGTAAGCATCAATTACTGATTGGTGTCAAAAAATGATGAAAATTCACAATTACACATAGTAACTACACATAATACTATAAAGCTACACATTAAATGACACACACCCACAGGTTTGTTCAAATCTGAAAAATTGTCTAACTGCCCCATTAGATCTCTTTATAGCAATGAATCACACTTGTAGAACTTAACCATTATGAGTAACGATGTTATTACCAACAGAGATAATAGCCAAACCTATGAAATTAAGATCCAAGTTGTAAGAAACTGAATTTAGGACCCTTGTCAATGTGACAGATGGTGTCGGTGTATTATGCCCTACTTAAAGAAAATGAAAGCAACTGCAACAAGTTCAACCTCTCTGTGAAGCTCATACAAGGTAATTTGGTTCTCTCTCCCCCTTACTCAAAAAATTGGGGCACTGTTGCAGTTTCAAGCTTTGCGTTTTAAGCTTTTCTACCATCATGTTTATTCTTTTTTAGTTATTTATTAGTTTGGCCTTACTGTCTGGCTTTCTGTTGTTATATTTCCTCCTGAACCTCTTGCCTGTTATTGCTTTTATTTTGTTGTCAAAGCACTAGTTGTCATTATTATTATTATTATTATTATTATTGTTATTATTGCTCCGTGATTATAATGGACGATGCAAGGGCTAAGACCCACTCAACACAAAACAACCAAACTTATAACCCTGCTTTCTCACCAACAAAAAAATGTAATCAAATTGAAAATAATCAAAAACATAATCAAATTAACAATTTCTTATCATCTCGCTTTCATATTTTAGATATTATAAAATAGATGTTAGGCTCATATGGTAAATAAACAGCTGTTAATGCTAACGTTGGCTATGTAGCAATAGGAAAACTTACAAATATTGTAAGTAACGTAATTGTAACATATTGGAGTGGATGATGCCGTCCTTTACAAGTGCATTTAACACCATCCAACCCTCCATTCTTGAAGACAAGCTGGAAGGGATGGGGCTGGATCCCTGCTTCACGTCTTGGATTGTGGATTACCTGACAAGACGACCACAGTACGTCAGGCTGGGTAACTGTGTCTCAGGGACAGTGATGAGGGAACTGTTCTGGCTTCGTTCCTGTTCACCCTGTGTACAGTGGACTTTAAATACAACTCTGAGTCCTGCCACATCCAGAAATACTCGGATGACACAGCTACTGTGGTGCGTATCAGGAACGGACAGGAAGAGGAGTACAGGGATCTGGCGATGGCCTTCAGTGAATGGAGCGACAAGAACTGCCTCCTTCTGAACACCTCCAAGACCAAGGAGTTGGTCATGGACTTTCGGAGGTCTAGGCCCACCCTTCAGCCAGTCAACATTCGAGGGAAGGACATTGAGGTGGTGCACACTTATAAATACCTAGGTGTGCACCTGGACAGTAAACTGGACTGGTCTGGAAGGGGCAGTGCCGGCTCTTTTTCCTGAGGAAGCTCAGGTCCTTTGACGTCTGCAGTGAAATGCTGCACATTTTCTATCAGTCAGTGGTGGCCAGTGTACTCTTTTAAGCTGCAGCCTGCTGGGGTCGCTGCATGTCCGACATGAACACAAGGAGACTGGACAAGCTGGTAAAAAAAAAGCTGGGTCTGTGCTTGGCAGGAATCTGGACTCACTCAGGATGGAGGCCATCTTGGACAATACCAACCACTCTCTCCACAACATTCTGGCAGGACAGAGAAGCAGCTACAGCTGCAGCAAACGTCTCATCTCACTGCGCTGCAGAACAGAGAGGTTCAGGGAGTTCTATCTATCTATCTATCTATCTATCTATCTATCTATCTATCTAAATAGCTCTGAAGCTGAGTCAAGGGCAGATTGACAAGTACACTTGTCCAAAAAATGCCAATGGGACATGGCCACGCCCACGAAAATGACAGAAATGATAGATGCATTGCTAGTAGTCAACCTAGTTTCAGAGACAAGCCTTCTGCAGCCAGAAGAGGGCAGTAAATTACAAGACCAATGCAAGCAAGCAATGTCAGATCCATTGTCCATCGCACTTATTGCCTTGCTTTTCCTGACTAGACGCCACTGTTGAGGACTGATCACACTACGCGGCAGGATTCAAGATAACCAGAAGATAACTGTTTAAAGGAGAACTGTGCCAATTTATTATTTAAGTATTTTTGCAGGTCTTGGTAAAAACTACTTCACATGTGGAAAAAGTACTATAAAGCCTTTTGTGGCTCCAGAGGGAGCTGCATGAAGTCGGTTGTGGGCTACCAGCCAGCTTCTCTGTTCTTTGCACTTGTGTGCTGGGGAGGTGGCATCAAGGCTGCTGATGCCAACAGACTGAACAGAAGGCAAAATCTAATGAGAGAGGAGAGGATGGTGACAGGGCCGTTTCAAGCTTTTAGGGGGCCCTATGCAAAGTGTTTAGATAAAAGTATGTAAAGATATGAGTAAAGGTAAAGATAGAGGTTCAAATGAACTACAAACTAATAAACAAACATTAAAGAATGTAGTTTCCAGCCTCTTCATAGCATAACTGAAAGATTTAACAGTGGCTTCATAAACAAAATGTCTCTTGTGTGTGCTTCTAAGGCTCTTCTCCTTCAGCACAGCCTCCACATTCATGGCCTCACAAATGTCTTTAGCCGAGGCGTGAGCTGCAGCAAGGCCAGTGTCTCCCTTAACTTATGAGTGGGGTCTTTGCCTTCATGAGCAGGTCGTCTGCCACATCAAGCTGCATTGTGGCAGACTACACAGGGCTTCCTTACGTGGTATACTTGGTGAGGGATATCATCCTATACCACTGTGCAAGTTTGGAAGCGATACGTCCCAGCCTCCTTTGCCAAGGCTTGTGCTTCAGTCTTGTTCAGACCATCTGTGGCCTTATCCCTGACCTCCAGCTGTGTATTTCTTATGTTGGGGTCTGGTACCACTAGACACGTTATAAGAGAGGAGACAAACCACTTTTAAAATC
Source organism: Seriola lalandi dorsalis (assembly GCF_002814215.2). Lineage (NCBI taxonomy): Eukaryota > Metazoa > Chordata > Actinopteri > Carangiformes > Carangidae > Seriola > Seriola lalandi. The sequence continues at coordinate 795,449 of NW_019525207.1, read as the reverse complement.
CTGAATAGAATAGCCTGTAATGCCAAAGATGGCAGTTTTATGACATGTCTCACGCCCCTAAATGAGCCAATCGTTTGCCTTACAACAGCCAAACAGTTAACACATCAAGCCACTAGTGTTGTTGCACTGATGAGAGTGAAACCTTGCGCGTGGGCAGTCGAAGTTTAACCTGTGGAAAAAAAAGTGTTTGGTCTGTTTGTCTTCTTTGCTGTATTTTGGGGCAAAGTCACCAAACTTTTTTTTTTGACAGGTGATTCTATACATGCAGCTTTTATTTTTTGGTGACCATTAAAAGTGCAGTTATGCCTCTCTCCTCATTCATTTTAGATAGCAGCCTAGTCTTGTTAGCCCAAAATTACTGCCATGGGGCACTGCCAAAATGGCTACCAAGCAGCGTTTCATCCATTTTTACAGACCTGATCATGACTGACATATGCTCGTAGTCGCTTAAGTCAGGGTACTACCCAAAATTATTGCATAGTGCTTTGACTGTTTAATTTAAGTCCCCGTTGCATCCAACGTTTTACCACTGATTGAGGCATTCAGCTCTTGATAGCTGGAATCACTGCACTGCTTGTTTTGAACACAGGCAATGTGCTGCTTCATCACAGGATCAAATTTTGTGAGCAGCGCCACCTCTTTCAAAAAGTTTCCTTTGTTTTCTTGTCTTTTATTGTATTACTGGTCTCTCTCAGCCAAAGACGGGATGAGACCAAGGACACCAAGCCTGGTCTATGGTCTTCTTTATATTTAGGTTCAGTTCTATTTTCTTCCATGTTGCCATGTTGTGTTTGGGGTTCAGCCCTTTTCAAAAGTGTTCCTATATAAATGTAGTTTAGTCGATAATTCACTAATGTTTGATGGAAGTTTCTACTATATTTTCTTTTGAGGAAGGTCAAATCTGAATCTGCATCTGTCAGAACAGATGACCAATCAGCTGGATCGATTATTTCACATGAGTAGGGTGATGAAGTGGATCTGCAGACCAAGATGATGGGCCTGGTGTTTCCTCACAGGCTGGCCAGTCCTATTATCTGGAATGTCCTTCAGTGACTGACTGACTGACCATAAGTCCACCACTGATCAGCCGAATGCCACGTCACTGAGTTGGAGTTTCTGGCTCATCAGGTTTAGCAATAAAAGCCCTGTTAAGACATAAAGGGTTGCTACCCACTGAAACGCTAGAGGGCTTTAAATTTCAAACAGTTACAGGAGTTGTTGAGATTGCATTAACCTGAATGCATGAACTTTAACATGGCAACATAAAGCTGAACGCTTTAAACTGCAACAATGCTTCTGACTTTTTTTTTTTTTTTGGAGTAACTCTACTCTTCATTTCTCTTCCTGTTTGTCTGTTTCTCTTTATTTGCTGGTTGTCATTTTCTGTCTATCATGTTTGTATTTGTTTAGTTTGTTTGGTCTTTTGCTTGTCATGATGTGTTTTCTTTTGTGGTTGTTATCTCAAATTTTTATTATTGCACTACTCATCTCATGTTTTCTCTAATGTTTTGCCCTTCCATAGAGGAGAGTGAGAACATATACACACTGAAAATAAAGGTTATGTAAGTACAATGAAGAAGTTATACTGACAGGTGTAACAGTAACATGGCTTTATACAGAACGTTTTCAAACCAGCTGTCAACCCTCCATTTTTCCTCACTGTTTCCTTTTCATTCTTGCATTTCTTTCATGTAGTGTAATGCATTTCTATTTTCTATATTTTTTTCTATAATTTTCTCAATAATGATACACTTTTCTAAAGTTTTTTTCTTTTCTTTCTCCTCTCCTCTGAAATCTTTATAAAGATTATTTATTTGATATTTGTAAAAGGGTTTTGCTTTCCACTTGCCTGTCTCTATTTTTTCAGTTATTGCAATTATTCTATCCATTCCTTGTACAGGTATTTGGACGTGCAGACTGATTCAACTATGGCAATTGTGAATATTGGCATGCTGACTGGCTTCACTGCTGACATAAATGACCTAAAAATAGTAAGACTTGCACTCATATGTAGGGTTCAACAGTCAGTGATTATAGTTTGTGGAAACAGGATATGTTTTAAAGTTTAGAAGATTGTCTTACATGTGTTTTTTGTCTCTGTGTAGTTGTCCAAAGGACCTGCCCGAGTCATTGAAAAGTATGAGGTGATAAATAACAGGACAGACGGAGCCTCAATCATCATCTACTTGGAGAAGGTAAGCCACTAGTTTTTCCTGCTTAGAAATAATTATTCATTTTATTGACCATTTCTAAATCAATTAATTCATTTGTAAAGTCTTCTATTAATTCCCATTTTGTCCAATTATATATAAGTGTGTTAATCAACTCTACATATAGCTGGAATAACCTAATATTACCATATTATGCATCAAACCAAAGGCAGCCAATCGTTTTGTGCAAACATGAAGAAAAAGTTGCACTATTCCATTTGAATGTAAAGACTATGCTGTTGTCAACAAACCTGGACAAAATGGCAAAACAATTGACTCAGAATTGATTAAAGATTGTGATTGTATTAAAAGAATAATATAGTACTCAGAATGAAGCTTTTAAAAATGTATTTGAAATTAATATTAATTATTAATTAATGGTTTTATTAATTTATTAATTCACAAAATTAACTTACTGTTACTCTGTTTCAAAGTTTTGAAATGGTATAACATTTGGTGAAGGGCACATAACAACTTGTTAAGGGCTGAGAAGACAAAATTTAGACTTTAGACATTCATTAATCTGGAGTTAAAACATGATACCAAAATCCACTTAAGTGTATAATTTTGTGCAAAATTAATATTCTGTTCAACATTGCGTCATCATCACTGCTTGCCAATTTACTGAGTGGTTTATTTTGATTTTATGATTTTACAGGCATATTTTACCATGACCACTTGTAAATTGCCCCTATGAATCTTCTCTTTGTCTTTTTGCAGGTCAGGTTAATGCAGTACAAATATCTAATTAATTTCATGGGAATAAAACAAGTGAGATCATGCTTCTTCTTTCTCTTTTTCTCACATGCTGTACCTTTGTTGCTCCATCTCTCCACAGATTTCTAATAAACAAGAAGAAGAGATCTCTTTTAAGCTCCACCAGGAGGTGACTGGGTACCTCTTACAACCAGCTGCTGTGACTGTCTATGAATATTATGACCATCAAAACAGAAACGGTGAGTTTCATCCAGAAACACAGGCTGTCACTGTGTTTGAAACATCCACATATACCCTATTGAGAAGAAAGGCAATTTGTCAATATCCTAACAAGAGGTTAATGTCAAGTGAGGTCGTTTAAGCTTATGAACAAACGATCTATGCTCTTTAATGGTGAGGAAAGTCTCCATATGTTCACACCTGTACTTACTATATTCACATTTGAGTTTTAAGATTAAAAGTGGTCAAAACTCCATCAACACTTGTTTTAAACACAAGAACTTTATTAGACTTACGTGTTTCGGCTTGTGGCCTTCATCAGAGCCATCGGTTTTAAGATTGTGGTGCTTCAAACAATCAAAACAAAATATCTTACAAATATTTGAATTTCTTGTTGCAGAGACACATTGTGTGAGATTTTACCACCCAAAGAGGAAAAGTGGAGAGCTACTGAGGCTGTGTAGAAATAATGAATGCTCATGTTCTGAAGGTAAGTAACGTGATGTCTAATGGGAGCTGTTTAGCATTAATAGGTTACATCTGAAATTCTCGAAGAAACACTTAAAGCAACATCATGCAACATTTTTACTATATATTTTCTTTATTTACAAAATAACGAACAAGCTGCACGCATGACTTTACACACCTCGTGCATATTTGAGACCAGGTCGACACTAGACACTCACTAGAGTGAGAGGATTGGGATGTGATGTTAACAATTTCAAAACAGTACCATTGTTCAACAACAGAGTGAAAACTAGATTTGAGAGGATGACATGACACTATCATGAGGACCTGAAAAATTAATTATGGGCTCCTTTTCTATCCATGTGGATGAAACCAAAGCTGCTGCAGAGGAGGTGATGCTGATTGTAAATGTTCATTACTGTACGGAACCTGAGCTGAAACTAGATATTACTATATTTTCAAAACTGACAACAACCCACACAATGAGAAGACATTTTAAGTTGAAACGTACTTCCCAAAGAAGAACCTTAACTATTAGTTTACTGTGTATGCAACGCTGCACAGGCAGAGTTGCTTCAGTGATGGGGGAACCATGAGGGACTCAATAACTGCTTGTAGAAGGGCCCCCCCCCACTGACATGTGTTGTACTGCATGATACACCAACAAGCTCTGCACGTGCTCACTTGATTTAATCCGTTGTACAATTACTTTGTGCGCAATGTTTATTTCTAGAGGAATGCACGAAGCAAAAAAAGGGCAAAATCAGCAACGATGACCGCTACATTCAATCTTGTCTGAGTACCGAGGAGAGTAAAACAGATTATGGTAAGAGTTTTGAGTGAGTGAATGAGTGAGTGAGTGAGTGAGCGAGTGAGTGAGTGAATGAGTGAGTGAGTGAGCGAGCGAGCGAGCGAGCGAGCGAGCGAGTGAGTGAGTGCTAACTAACAAACAATCTGCAACTTGTCTGTCCTCAGTGTACAAAGTAAGAGTGGTGAAGTTTACGACTGAATTGTCCACTGACATTTTTAAAATGGAAATTTTGAAAGTCATCAAGGAAGGTGGGTATTTATCTCCTTTTAAACTTTTTTAAATTTCTTACCCCATGTTTTCCATAAAGTGTTCTGAAGTGCTTCAAAGGTGTATTGTATGAAGGCATTTATGCATGAGCTAACTGGGAATATTTAAATGTATCTCGTCTCTCTATTTTAAGAGTTTAATTTTAAGGATTTATGATGTGTGTCAGCTGATGTCCAGACACATGTTTGTTGGCATTTATCTCCTCTGGAAATTGAACAACTTCAACTGTCTAATTTCACCAATGGTGTTTCTAGCCAGGCAGAAAAAAATCTCATCCATTAACTTAAGTGGAAATGTCTTGCAGTGATGAATACAAGAAAACAACAGTGCAATTACAATATGTATTTTATTACATCTAATGAGTTTCTCTCTGTTATCTTGGATGTTATTGACAGGTACTGACATTGGTGCTGTGGGTAAATTTCGTGAATTCATCAGTTATGAACACTGCAGAGAAGCTTTAAATCTGCTCATTGGCAAAACCTACCTTATCATGGGCATGGACAGAGATGTTAGGCTTTTCAAGAATACTCAATCGTGAGTTACACACACACACACGTACACACACACACACACACATACACACACACACACACACACACACACACACACAGGCAAGTGTGTGTGAGAGAAAGAGAGAGAGAGAGAGGGAGAGAGAATGTGTATGCATATTTGTGAGTGTATGCACCCCTTCCTGATATTGTCTACATTTGATGTCAGTATACAGTGCCTTGTAAGCAATGTTTACGTGATATGGTTTGCACCTTTTTGTGAAAAATGAACACAACTTTGTACAAGCTATGATTAAGCCTCTGCGCCGGCGACAGCCAGGGCAACAGGCATCATGTTTTCAGATTGTCTTTCCGTCTGTCCATATGTCCCGTTCTTTTTAATGTGATATCTCAGTAACACTTTCTTCAAATTTGGCACAAAAATTCACTTGGACTCAAGGAGAAACTATTTTGATTTTGGCAGTCAAAGTTCAAGGTCACAGTGACTTGACAAAAAACACATTTTTCAAGTGATGACATTCTACATGGAAATGGTCAAAGGTCAACTTCACTGTGACATCCTAATGTTCTGCAAAAGCACCTCTGGCCATTATTCAATGCTTAAACTCAGGAAGGGGAGACTGTGACCATATTTCCTGCAAACTCGGCTGATTGGTTGAGGCATACAACCATGAGGCAGTAATTCTAGTTTTTCTGTTATTATTTGTTTTAATTTTTTAATTCATTTCAACATGTTTTAGATTTTTTTTCTTTGACAGATAACCTTAACATTCATATTCCCAACAGACAAATACATGGTTATATAAAAACCCAATTTGTGTTTCATTTTGTTCTCCTCAGTCATCAGTATGTGCTTGGTGAAAGAACCTGGATCGAGTACTGGCCCACGGTTGAAGAGTGTCAGAATAAGAAATATCAATCTACCTGTACGGGCATGGAAGATTTGGAGCAGAAGTACTCATTCATTGCATGTATTGCAAAATGAAACTCAAGGAAATAAAATTACCTTTTAAAATTCTGGAAATTAGTGTTTTTAATTGCTTAATTTTTCCACTACTCTCAAACTTGGAGTGATTTAAGAAACAAATATATGTACAATGTTTCATTGATAATGTTGACATGCTAGAAGTGTGGCTCCACAGAAGTCGATGTCACATGGTTGACCCAACATTTTGGTCTCAATATGATTGGTACAGATGACTTTAATGGTTCCCAGAGGATTATGATAAGGACTTCATATCTTGATTCCCTCACTTTTCCACTTCCGTCAGAGTGAGGTTCATATTTGTGGCTTTAGTGAAACGTCTTAGAGGGAACAAACGATCTCCTGAACCTCTCTGTTCGAGAGGCGTTTACTGCAGCTGTAGCTGCTTCTGTCTCTCTCTCTCTCTTCTGCCATCCAGCTATACAGCAACTCAGCCAAAGGAAGTGGACTGATTTAATTATTATAGTTTATTTATTATTATCTGTTATTATTATTACCACTGAGCTATGATGATCCAGCAAACTGTTGGATCATCTGGCGGCAAACACATAAGTGAAAGAAAATTACTGTGATTTTGGCTAAATTACTAAATACTTGTAAAATGTTCACTCAAAGAGAAAACTAGAGGCAACAGAATACCTTTCTCAATTTTTGCTCTCACACAGTGCACAGTCTGCACAGCTAATTCATATTCATGTTAGCTGCCACACGGATTGATTGAGCTGCTCTTTCACCTCTGTTCCTCTCACTGAACAGAGTAGACACAGAGACAAGTGAGCCTCTCACTCACAGCAACGTACTAGCGACTCTCTGGAAAGTAGCCTAGGTTTCACTCGAGTTGTCACTAGCCACTTTTTTTGAAAAAAAGTCACTAAACTGGTCTGAAAAGTCACTAAATCTAGTGACAAAGTTGCTAAATTGGCATACAATTGACCTTACTTGGGCAGCAGCTACATAGTCAAAGCTGTCAAGCAGCTCACTCTTTTTTCAGAGCTCCAACTTCAGGTGGTTGATATCATCCCATAACTGAGAGTAAGTTAAGCAAGTTTGCAGTCCACACACACAGCTACAATAATAGATGGTCCAAGTGTAACTCATAAAACAACACAGAAAGTAATCCAATAAAGGTTGGAAAGTAGAAAGATATTGATGAAAAAAGCTATAAGGATGGAGAAGCCAGACAAAACACTAAGAGTCCTCAAGAGTTCAAATAAAAACATACAGAATTTCAGGTAAACACTTGTCGAAACCAAATGCTGCAACGTTGGATGGTGTGTCCAGGTGGGCCATGCTGGGGGTATAAAGATCATGACTGGGTCTGGGTGGTTAATTAATTAAGTAGTTAATTAACAATACTTCTATCTACCTCTATACATCTGGGTGAAAAAAACAATAACAATTCTGCTGCACAATAAAAAGGTAGTACTGTGTTTCTTAATCTAGTCCAATCCTTGTTTTTTTTTGTATAACACAAGAAAAATGTGAACATATCATATCATAACACCATCCTTTCGACCTGTTGTTTAACAAACGAACGTTTGGGGGCAGCAGCATAATGCGATGAAGCGGGTAGTCTGCCAGAAATAAATACGGCGAAGAAGTCGGTGACGCATTTCCGCTTACAGCCCAGCCGCCTCGCAGTGATGTCGATGATTTTGGAGAAGAAAAGAACCAAACTTTAACTGACACACTTAAAGACAGGCAACTTGAAAGCGTGTGGAACAATCCGGGAACACAGAGACAGTACTTTGTTCACGTAATAGAAAAGCTAATTATTTTCCTAGGTTGAGGTGCCTCAGAAGATAACGTTACCGCTATGGCCAAGGTACAAGTATTAAATGTTGCTGTACTGGACAACCCGAGCCCATTTGGAAATCCGTTTCAGTTTGAAATAACGTTTGAATGCATGGAGGATTTGCCTGAAGGTGGGTATCGTCTACAACTGCGTATACCAGTTAACTTACTATATGTGAGCTGATGTTAGCTGTTGAATACGAGCTACCATTGGGCATTCTGCTTTTGTGGTAACTTAAATTCTGTGGGTAGATAGGGTTCAGCGTGAGTAATTGATAAACACGTTGTTTTGTTCGATGACACAGATATTTGCTGTAGTTTGGGCGAGTTAGTGACATTTCATTTGACAAGTTGTTGAAAATTGGCGCTGGCGCGTTTGTGCCCAGCGCCCCGCCTCCTGCATGCAGTGATTGGCTCAGAGACGTTCCTCGGAGTTATTTCCGGGAGGCTGATTGGTTTATCACCTTATGTTACTGTAGCAACAGACAAGCTGAACAAGTTGCCGCGAATCGCGCGGTGAGACAACAGGGACGCAGTAGCAGTGAATGGAAAAAGATATAGAGAGTACAGCATTAAACATACGAACAGGCACGAATATAGTAAATACTTAATCAGAATAAGGAAATGTATGAACAAATGTACAGTTCTACGACCAGTAGTCAACCAAAGGAAAGAAAAGAAGAATAAGAAATCAAAATAAATTGCCTTGGGCTAAATGTAAGGTGCATGTTAAACAAAAATATAATGCAAGCAAACGTTATATGTCTTAATTGCTTTTGTATTTTTACTGTAATGGTGGATGTATATTTTCTCATTTCTATGATGAAAGCAGAAAAAAATTGTTAATTATTATAAAAGTTACTTTTATGGATCTGAAATTTTGCAAAATAATGCATAGTCCCATTTAAGGGAAAGATTATTACAAGCTTAGGACATAATAACATTTAGTTCCTTCCAAAGATTTCTGGAAAATGTGCAGGCCCAAAATAGATGTGTGAAAGTATCTGAGTTTGAGTTTTGCAAAAAATACAACTGGGGTTTATTGTTTTTACAAATCTTGTCAGGCACTGACTCATAGGAAACTGTCTGTGAAATAATTTAAAGGGGACCTCTTTTACTTTATTAATCAGGAATCTATATGGCAGCATCCAAACCCCTTTCCAACAAATATTAGAATAAAATTTTCTCCAATGCATGTGTAGCTTTAAGTAAGTTCAATTTGGTCATCTACAACCATATTAAAATCACCTTCAATTATAATAACTGCATAAGGAAGCTTATTTAACCCTTGATTAATATTATTTTCTAAAGAAGATGATATTTGGGAATTTTCATATTTTTAGTTGTAACCATAAACGAAGCTGCTGTTCTTGTCAATACTGTAAAAAATACTTGAAAAGATCTGTCTCCATGTTGTGCTGTTCATTTATGTATAAAAAGGGGCACTGTGCTTAGGTATCTCAAAGCATCTTGTGTGTGTGTGTGTGTGTGTGTGTGTGTGTGTGTGTGTGTGTGTGTGTGTGTGTGTGTGTGTGTGTGTGTGTGTGAGAGAGAGAGAGAGATATAGATATATTCCTTACAAAACTGAGAAAAATTCCTTTTAAGAGTTTGCCACTCCTCACTGATGTCCTGTATGTGTGCTGTCAGACCTAGAGTGGAAGATCATCTATGTCGGTTCGGCCGAGAGTGAGGAATACGACCAGGTCCTAGACTCGGTTCTAGTTGGCCCGGTACCGGCTGGCAGGCACATGTTTGTGTTTCAGGTGAGTAGGTTGTAGTCACATGTTACCTCTGATCCTGTTTCTAAGTAGATTTCTGTTTTTAAAAAAAAAAGACATGTGCATAAATGTATTTGATATCCTGGGTTTGGTTATTAGTGTGCTCGGGGCTGCATTAATGGCATGTTTACTGTTGTTTGCTTAGATGAGATTTCTTCCACTTTGTGTTCCTAACTGTGCTCTCAGGCAGATGCTCCCAACACAGGGCTGATTCCAGAAAGTGATGCGGTAGGAGTGACAGTGGTCCTCATAACTTGCACCTACCGTGGACAGGAGTTCATTCGCATAGGTTACTATGTTAACAATGAATACACAGACCCTGAACTACGGGAAAACCCACCACTCAAACCAGACTATGCTCAGGTAAAACAAAAACAGACACACACACTCAATAGATAACATTCATTTCTATCATGGATAGTGTAGTGTATGGAAACTGTTCACAATAATCTGTATATACTAGACTGGATCACAAAACAGATCTCAGTGTTTCATTGTTGTATAATTTAAAAAAATAAATCAGCAATGTCCAAGCTGCAGAAAGTATAAACATATGGTACAGTACATCGGCCATGCTCGTGAAAAGGATCTATTAAAATATATACTGTTTTCTGCTGCCCTCTGGTGGTGTGTACGGAAGTTGCAGGCAAGAGTAGGTTCAAGAAAAGAGTACAACATGACCTGTTTGAATTAAAAAATGTTCTTTTCTTTACCTGCTGCAACAGCGTGGATGGTATTGTTTTTACTGTGTGTCTGTGTGTGTGCGGGTCAGTGAAACTTTACAGTTGTGTAGTTGAGATTAAAATGAAGACAGAGTTCGACGTTGGGTGTGGTTTGACCCATGAGTACTGAGTATTCATGTAATAAATTAGTAATGGTTAGTACTCATGTAATAATGTAGTAATGACTACTGAGTACTCATTGCAAAATGGTTTTGTAGTTGTTTTCTCATTACTCTAAGTGAAGTAGCAGTTCAGGTGTTTTTAGGTGCATTTTCATCATTTTAATACTGTGTCAGCAAATTCCAAGTGATTTATGAATCCATAGTAATGATGTTTCCTAGTAACACTAGAATTAGATTTCATCTTTCCTGTCTCACCCTATTTACACAGTGTTCATTTAGCAGCAATACATGGCTGGCTGTGTTTTCGGTCTTACCCTCCAGAAAGTCAGGATCAAATTCTCCAGCAAAAAACTGACCTGAGTTTGTCTCATGATGACCCATGTAATAAACTGTAAAACGAAACACCCTCTCCACTTTGTAAGCTACTCCACTTGCCTCGACCAGACAATATATTTTCTTGTCTTTTTTTTTTTAATTTTTAATCAGTTGGTTTGGAAATTACACATTGTTAACAGAGTCTGCATTACAAGGGGGTGTAGAGTTTGAAAAATGCAAGTGTACACCAGGCAGGAAGGTTCTGATAAAACTGTTGTATTAAGGGATCTTAATATAAGATAATAAGAAAATATAAGATTTTTTTTTTTTTTTTTTTTTTTTTTTTTTTTACAGAATTTTGATATTTCACACATTGCTTTTATCCCATCAGCTCCAGAGGAATATTTTAGCTTCCAACCCCCGTGTCACCCGCTTCCATATCAACTGGGAGGGCTTGGCGGATAAAATGGAGGACAGCGAGAACGTTGACCCGTCCCCCAACATCAGCGGCATGCTCCCTCCATCCTGTATACCAGGAAAGATGCCATCTCTTGGACTGATGCCAGACAACTCCATGGACTGCATGTAAGAATAATCAGATTAACATAATGGACATGAAACCCTTCTTCTCTGTACACTCACCCACATCGCAAACACACATTTGGACAAGGAGGCCATGGATGTCTCTGTGTAACATGTGGACATTAACAAGAAGCACGGACATGGCAGCAAGGACACTCTTTTTATATGACATACACGAATGGGATGGATCTGGAATATTTGAAGTGTTTTTCTTTCTTCTGCTCTCTCTCTTTCAACACACGGAGATCAACACAACCAGCATTGCCTTATTTTACCGTATCGCTGTCTTAGATTATAATGAAGTTGAGCCAAGAGAGAAATTTTGAGTCATCAGGGTGAGGCTATCTTAAGACAAGACTGCCATGTCCTCAGCCCTGAGACTTGCAAGTCATACTCATACACCAATGTTGATTTATTCGGTACCCTTTCTGTGCTGTTCATTTTGTCCTCTTGAGCACAGATCCAAGCAATGGGCAGTACTCTGTATATCAGAATAGGTGTAGCACTAGCTGCTTATAGTAAAGCAGTGCATTGTTCTGAAGGTTCGTGTCATCTGATGTAAATTAGCAGCATCTGGAATAAACAAATCTTGGGTTTAGAATATGGGCAATCTTCAGGGGCATGTTGCAAAAGGCAGCTTTACTTGCAGTTAGCTGGATAGCTTTTGCAGTGTACGATGTTGTACTTGCAGGTTTTACCCTTGTGTTGTCCGGATAAGTAAGTAAACCTGCTGCTTTGAACAGGCCCCAGTTCAGAACACGTTTTCTAAAATGTTACATAAGATGTCTGTCTGTAATTAAGCACAAAACATGGATGTTAAGGAGATATATGGATGCTATATTGCAGTCAAGTTGGTTTGATAATTTAGGCTTACTGTTAATAATGTTTACCAAGTGCTTATTTTGTCTTCAGGATAAAAAGACCTATTTTCTTTTTGTACTTACTATATATTCTCTGCTTCAGTATCTGTTACAACAGTGATGGGTTAATAAAGTTTGTTTTGTGGACTTTGTGCTGCTTTCCTTAAACGGCTGCTTTCCATCTTGACTAGTGAGAAAAGAAGCACGGCAACACCAACAAGACTCAGCGTGTCTGTGTGTGTCTGTCTGTGTGTGTCTGTATGCGTGCATCGACCCACTCTTTCCCCTCCCCTCCCTGCCTCCTTTCTTTTTTCCAATTTCATTCATAAAATGCAGCAGCATCACGCCACCATTTTCACTCTAGCCTCATGTTGCTGGGCAACTGCAGCACAAAAGGGAGGGGAACTGTCTGCTCACCCATTTTATCTCTTAGTTGAAGGGACTAACTCCTCCATCCATCCATCTGTTACTTCTGTCTGCTTCTCACATGTCTACACTGCTTAGCAAGACTCTGGATGGGTAGACCCAGAGGCAAGGTAATAGTGCTGGAGTCTGGGGCTTACAAAATATGCAACTAAATCCATGTGCAGTACCACCTGCTTTGTAATAGCTACCTAAAGTAGTAATCAAATGATAAGTCGATCAAAAGTGAGTTAATCAAACAATTGTAATTGTGAAACATTTGCATGTTCCAGCTTCTCAAATGTTAAGATTTACTCTTCTTCCCTGTCTTGTATCACCCTGAATATCTTTTGGTAAGTCTCTGGGAAATTGAGATGGGATATGTTATCACAATTTAAAGACTATATGATAATGAAAACAATTTAGGTACAGCCCAAGATTGTAGTTTTGAAAAATGCGTGCCAAGAAATGAAACGACTAACCTGACAGTTATCCAGAGCTCAGGCCAGCACTTATAAACATTGCTCAAAGCTTCTATAATAATTTTTAGAACAGACTGAAGTAACTTAATATCTAACAGTGACAAGTGTGGCTTTTACATGAGCAGTTGGGGCCCTTTTACATAATAATGCAGGTAGCTGCGGAGCCCTAATATGATGGTGTCAGACCCTGCAGTAGCTGTGAGGATCTCATGTGTAGCATGGGTGTTTGTTCTTTCCATTTTAAATTCATTTTTACCAATTCAAACTCAAATTATTATTGAAATTAGATATTCAGATGCAAATCTATGTGAAATTGTGCCTTTTGAGGTTCTGAATAATAAAGGGTCCTTGGGCATCTGCTGCACTCGGCCCATATGTAATCTGACCATAAAAGGTCGTTGGTATACACACACACACACAGAGTCAGGTAGACAGACAATATGTGGCTGTCCGTGTTTTCATCCAGCAACGATTGTAAATTGATTTGTATTTTATTTCATGTGAGTGATTCATTTCCCACCCAGATAACTCTTTCCTGCATCCACGGCTGTCTGCGATCTGTTTAGAAGTCCTGCCAGCCAGACCGCGCCGCGCGTGCGTTAAATTCTGACCAACATTTCTAAAAATAGCTCGCGGTTGACGTCACTTAGCCAAACGTGTATCAGTCGCTTGGCGGCGATTGGGGGGGGGG
>NW_019525207.1:769950-781443 GCF_002814215.2 Seriola lalandi dorsalis | reverse complement strand
GGGAGGGAGGGAGGTTTTTTTTTCTCCTTTTTGGAAATGGGGGGGCGCATTCCTGTCAACCGCCACTGACAGCCAATAGACATCCTCGCATTCACCGAGATTCCCACGGTTCGGCCGCTCCAAACCAATGGAGGAGAGAAAACGGAGAAAGTGGGCGCGTACGTCGTCGGGAGGAAAATAATCGGTGACGTTCCACTCGCTTGTTTTTTGCAGGGCGGCGGGACGCTGCCGTTGTTGATGGATTGCGAAGGGCCAATCAGAGCGCTCCGTGGCACTTTGCTGTAGAGAAGTGACCAATCCGTATCTTGGCCTTAACTGTCAATCAACCCCGGTTCTGGTGAGTAGGTGGGACGTTCGCTCGGCTGTAGTTCCGTCATCTCGCTCGTGTCCGAGGCTACGGGGGGCCAATGTTGATTTGGGCGATTTTCCGTCGTTGTCGGACCCCGCCGATGTTTGATTTTTAAAGGCTGGGTTCGCTAACGAAAAGTGGCAGGGATTCGATTGAGAATATTGCATCCCCGCCCTCGGTATAGCTGTTTTTTGGGCTGGGGGAGAGGTGGGGAGCCGGGGGGCCTCGCTCGGCGGGGGCTGCAAGGAGGGACAGGAGAAGACTGGATCCTCCGTGTTCAGGCCAACTGCGCCGAGCTCGGCCTGACAGTCCAGCGGAGCCCCAGCGACCGAGATACCACAACGACAGCACCCCGATGTTTTAAGCTCGATATCGGTCGCCGGTTGTTGGTAATCGTGGAGTGAGTGAGCCCACTGCACTACCCGGTCTCGCCGTGGCACCGCGTCAGCAGCTGTCAGGTTATTAAAGATCAAGAGCTCGGAGTTAGCGCTTGGTACAGCTGGATTTAGGAAATACCGTTCAGACCTAATCGAGCTTAGACCGGCTTGAGAAGGCTGCAGGGCGGCCAAAAAGCCACAGATCGCCCGTTGACAAGTTGTCATCATGGGCAACGCGCCCACGGCCAGGAAGGGCAACGAGATGGAAAGTGGTGGGTACCGTCGCCAGTACGCATTACTCCTGGGCAACACCTGCTCTGTTACAGCCTCATGACATGATGTGAGACGACGTGATACAACAGGCTGTGTTAGCTTCACACAACAAGCCATACACTGTTAATTAGAGGCCTATTCCTGTCTTCCAGTTCATTAAGATCCACTCGTACGTTCATGACATATCTTTGCTGCAAACGAATTAACTTGTACCATGGAAGCTCCCAAGAACCTAAATTATATATATTTAAATTCGGGAGCATTATATATACATATATTAACGAAGTTTAGGAGTATTGCTCAGTTTCGGACATTTTTATTTGATTTATATGTATGCTATGGCAGGATGAAGCAGGATGTAGCGCTCTTTCCTAGCCTGAATCACTATGAGCTGCAAAACAGCCAACAGCAATGTCCTTTGGAAAGAGATGCTGCTGAAAATGTGTGTGGGTGATCTGAAACTAATCCTAATCGGGGGCTATTTTGTCATGTGGACCCATAAAGGTCTGCAGGTCTGGCTGAACTAGCCTAAGTGTGTATACTGTACTGTTAATTCAAGGGTGATGGTGGTGGTGGTGGTGGTGGGGGTGGGGGAGTGTTACTGTTCAGTATGGAGACCAGTGGACTGGTGTAGCCTATTTATTATAATTGCGTAGAAGCTCTTTTATTATTACCAATCGCATATGTAATACAGACTGCTTTTGGTAATTTCTAGCTGTGTTTGGTCATAAAGTGTGCATGTGTCTTTCAAATCAAGTATTGGTTGGCAGGGCTGAGTGACATACACATGCTTCAAGTATGTGTGTGTTTGGTGCAGCAGTGTCTTGCTGTCTTATTAACCAGTTATTATTATCAACAACAACCATACCGCTTAAAAAAGAGACTGATAGGGATTGATAAAATCAGTGTATGAGATATGGTTTAAGAAGCTCCGAGTATATGATGCAGTATACCAGTGTTCTACACTTTTTTCACCCATGTTTTCCCAGGGATTTAAATCATTGACCCATTGGAGGGGGAAAAAAAAATCTAAAATATGAAGTCTCAAGTCAGACCTCTCCTAACCCTGATGATGTAATCAGGGTTATTTTCTCACTATAGGAAGCTGCCTCCAGAACCTCAGCAGACATTATACAGCTGGTTTTACATGGTTAATAGTTCTCTAAAATCAGTGAAGTGTTCCTCTAAGATTACTCTGCATGCAGTGTGTAAAGAATCAGCACAGTAAGTGATATGAAGGCTCAATCTGCCTTCAAAAGTCTCCATTGGGCCTGACTTACTGCAGAGCATATGTTTTACAAACTTTGACATGCCAGTTTCTCTTCTTATTTTTGGAATCTGAGTAGTTAATTTTAAAATCATCTGGACACAGCAAAGTTTAATCCAGAGAAATATTACCAGGGAAGTCCTAGTACTAAGGTGCATACATGTAACCACCTGTATTTGAAACCAGCTTGAAACCTTCTTGCATAACATCCCTGTCTTACTCTCAATTATTGCACTTTCTGTGTGTTGTGTATCTATTCAAGGCCAGACATTATCATTTAATATAACAATATAATTATCATTATTTTAACTCAGCTATATATCCTAAAAAAACACTGGCTAGCTACAATTGATTTCAGAAAACAGGAGATCTCATTCATATTTGATGCTATGCTAAATCTATCCTGATTAAAATATTTTACACAAAGCTTATATAAAAAAAGGTTTCTTATAACTATTCTATAACATTGAAGAGGTTGCTGCTTCAGAGCAGTAAATAATAATAGTGCACTGTTATTTATTTTCTGGTTTCTTTCCTCTGTACACGCATGCACACACACATCTCTAAAGCTTTTCTTCTGTAAATTTGGTGTTTTTGTTTTCCACAGTCAAGGAGTTCCTTGCTAAAGCCAAAGAGGACTTCCTCAAGAAGTGGGAGAATCCTGCACAGGTTAGTGTGCGCATGTATGCGTGTTCATATAACATGACATAAATGTTACATATAGTGTCTGTAATTTAATCAGCTTTTTGTATGTATTAGAAATGCATACAAACCTTTTAGCTTTTCAATCAAATTATGTGTGAGCAAAGATATATAGTTTATGTGTGGGATGCTGTCTTCATTTCCTCTTGCATTTTAAAAATGCCCCCCATCACTAGTGGAATTTCACTTGTTTTTGTATTTCTTTAACTCCCTAATGATATGTTTATTTCTGTTCCACCCTACCACTTCAGGTAAATATCTGCCATTTCCCTGGATAATTTAAATATATTTGGATGATGATATAAAGAAAAAAAAAGTAAAACATGTGGGCAGATGGTTTACTTTTATTCACTGAATTAAATTGAAATCTTATTGTGATGATATGATCATTTTAGTTTAGTGTTTCACAAACTCCTGTTGCCCAAGCAGTTGATTTCAAGCACATCATAATTAAAAGCTAACAAACTTGGTTATTTAATATTTTCATTCACGTGTTTGAAGGGTTGTGTCATGTATAAGACGTAACATGACTTTCCACATGATTATTATCAACACAATTTTTTCCATCAATCTTCTCGTATCATAATGTGATTAATAAGTATACATTTAAGAAAAATGCTGCTGCTGCATGATAATCAGATGTATCATCCAGCCGTTAAATTTAAATGAAAAAATTGGATGTTCTGTGTGCTTACAAAGCTTTCCGACATTTTAAAATAGAATATTAAATAGACACAGGATCTGTATCAATATTCTTTATGTTATACAGAGTATATACAGTATATAACATTTTCTCTCTATATATAAACATTGTAGACACTTGATTTGAACATCAAGTATGAATCTATTAAGCATTCCTTGATTCTGATTGGCCAACCTGTGTGCACTATTTTCATATCAATACATGGCTCTGATGCAGCAACCTCTTCACTGTTGTAGAATAGTTCAAAGAAACCTTTTTTATATAAGCTTTGTGGATATAATCTCAATCAGGATAGATTTAACAGACCAAGCAGAGCATCAAATAAGAATGAAATCAATATTCTGTACAGTATATGCACAATATGCACATATATGGATTGCAAACTCTCAACATATTATCATATGTATACAGTATATGTCTCTTTTACTAGATTACATGCATATGCTGGACACATGTACCGACACATTTGCTCACATCTACATATATACAAAACATACATACAGCAAAACAATAACTAGAATTACTCGTGGTTGTATGCCTCCACCAACCAGCCAAGATGTAGGAAATATGGTCACAGTCTCCCCTTTCTGAGTTACAGCACTGTATAATGGCCAGAGGTGTTTTTGCAGAACATTGTGATGTCACAGTCAAGTTGACCTTTGACCATTTGGATATAAATGTCATCACTTCATTTATCCTATTAGACAGTTGAGTTTAAATGTGTTGTAATAAGCATATGAATTAGTGAGGTATGGCCGAAAACATGTTTTGTGAGGTCACAGTGACCTTGACCTTTGACCTTTAACCACCAAAATCCTTCTAATCAGTTCATCCTTGAGTCCAAGTTAATGTTTGTGCCAGAAATTCCCTCTGGGTGTTCCTGATATATTGCATTCGTAAAGAACATGAGGTCACTGTGACCTTGAACTTTGACCTTTTCCCACCAAAAATCGAATCACTTTAGTCCAAGTGGACATTTGTGCCAAATTTGAAGAAGTTCCGCCAAGGCCTTACTCAGATATCGCGTCCATGAGAACGGGACGGAGGGATGTATGTACGGACAGACAACTCAAAAACATAACGCCTCCGGTCCTGGCTGTCGCTGGTGTGGAGGCATAAAAAATAACTTCCCACATCACAACCCCCAGCATCCCATTTTCACAAAAATCAACTAACCCTTTTTGTTTTGTCTGTTCAGAACACTGCTTGCCTGGAGCAGTTTGAGAGGTTGAAAACCCTGGGCACGGGCTCATTTGGCCGTGTTATGCTGGTGAGGCACAGAGAAACGGGACAGCATTATGCCATGAAGATCCTCAACAAGCAGAAGGTTAGTCTGGGTCAGGGGTCACAGTGGGATGGAGGGTGTTTAGATGTGTTTCTCATTTAAGGATACTCAGTTATTGTTCCTACAGGATGGCCATAGAAAACACGTATATGTCATTGATGTGAAAATTGTACTCACACGGCCTGACACATTTATGGAAATTGAGAAAAGGTCTGGAGCTCGTTGTGCATGCTAGCTCAGAGACAGAGACACAACACATCCAGGTGCAAGCCTTTTTTCCCCCATTGAACCTCTTTGAACCCGCTTTGTGCTGAAGCAGGCCTCGTCCAGAGTGTCAGAGCTGAGGTTGTCTTTAGGCAGATCATATCACAAGCAGAGTAACTTTGGTACTCAGTTTTAGTTTTTTTTTATTTACGTTTCTGCCCTTGCTTGTGCCCCTGTATGACATCATATTTATCGATAAAAATCCTGCCTGTTGGCTAATTGGCTAATCTTGTTATAGTAATACATGAAAGATCAAGATTGTTAATCACATCGATCAAAAATTTTACAATGAATTCTGTAAAATTCATTGGATGCAGGTCCAATGATGTAGACACTAAATTGACTGTACATGTCAATGTTGTGTGCTGTTGACTGTCTACCTACATGTTCGGGTGACTTCATCTGCTTTTAGAAGCATATTTAGAAAGCTGTAAAGCCACATGGAAAGTCCTTTATATTCATATTCATATTCATATACTCTGCACCTCTTGGAACAGTTTTCTCTTACAGGACACAGTCTCGCTGTCTGCTGGGTGAGAGCGGCTGATGTGAATTATCCTTTTTGATACCACCCACTCAGACTGTGTACTGTATTTCTTACTCAGAATATATCCAACCTGTTCCAGCAACTTATCCAATTTGCTTTGCTCTGCGCCAAAGTTACTTTACAAGACCAACCAGTCTCACAGGAAGAGAGCCTTTCAATATTTAGGACATATTAGAAATATCTGTCAAGTATCTGAGCCAAGTACCAAAGACATACAGCTCATATATCAAGTTACCTTTGAAGCAGTAGTGTGCTAATTAAATAGTACCAGGTGAACATACGCAGAACAAAAGCTGACCTGAAACACCCATCATCTTGTTGGTGGGAAAAGTACTGTATTTCAGAAAATGTTTTTACGAAACATAACTATAATTACTCACATTATTATATCTAGAATCTAGAATCAATGTTCTCAAAGATGCTGTACAAATATGTGTGTAAGCCTTACAAAAGAGCAGTAACAGAAATAGCTCTTTGATTAAGTTTATCAGACAGTTCAGTGGAAAGACAGAAGCTGTTTGGTCTGATCCCCCAATCCAAGAAGTATTAACACAGTGACATTTTTCTGTTTTACATAATAATAAAATTAATAGTATGCAGGACAAATTTACATAATGTACTCAAGTCTAATAAATAGTAACTTTGTAGCTCTGCCTTAGCACACTGTGTCAATATGTTTTTTTTTTTTCAATATTTACTGTATCTATGTTTTGATTGAAACTGAAAACAAAAGTTTTATGTCTTTATTTAGAGAAGTCAGGTCAGGGGCTGACGACTGTTATTATACATTTGCCAGCTTGTTAATGCACATGTTAAAAAGAGCTAAGACTATGCTGCTCTGATGAAACAATAGTTTTCTTTTTGTTACGGCATGATTTACTGTCGTGATTTATTCATTTATTTTGCAAGATACAATATTGTCACTCTCTCTCTCTTTTTCCTCTCTCTGCCTTTCAGGTGGTGAAGCTCAAGCAGATAGAGCACACTCTGAATGAGAAGAGGATTCTTCAGGCTGTTAGCTTTCCTTTCCTGGTGCGGTTAGAGTACTCGTTCAAGGTATGCAGAATTTTAGATTTTGTGTGTGAGTGTGTGTGAGTGTGTGTGGTTTGATGATGAGTGACTGGCTAAATTTCCCCCATCCACCCATCAACTTCCAAACTAACTCTACGTGTTTCTCTTATTTGTTTCTGAAGGTGGCCCTTTGAAAAGATAAACATTGTACCTGGCACACCCAGTTGTCTCATAGCAAGTGAGCAGTTAAGCATCTGCCTATCATGAATGAGCAGAAATGCATACTGCTTGGCTGTCATTCAGCAAATCAAGTGCCACAAACAGCTGTTGACTAATGATACTGCTCATGAACTGTCCACCATGATATTATGTCATGTCTTAATCTGCATTTGCTGTAATTCATCTGAGCTGTCCCTAGTACGCTGCGTTTTTCTTTAAAAAATAAAACAAAATAAGACATTATTGTGTCAAGTTAGAACAATTAGACTCACTAATCATCACACCTAGTTTAAAGAAAAACATAAAAAAAATAAAATAAAAATGAACGTTGAAAAACACAGGAAAAAAGTCTAAAAATGCCCAGATTCTTGCCATCTGCACATACTGTACCTTCCAGAGTGCAGTGTAACACCGTGGAGGATGAAGGAGAGAGAGCACTGGTTAGTCAAAGAGCTGGCTGCGTCTGGAAACGACACTGATCAGAGCGAACCAAAACAATGAGCTGAAAGACGCTGAAACGCTCTGTATTGTTGACAGGAACTGCAGAGTCAGTTGATAATTATCTTTAGGTTTGTCACAATGAGCAACACCTTTCACATTTACACATTCACCATTCACACACACCACTCGCTCCCCTCTTGATATGAACATATTCATTAGTGAAACATTCGGCTTATCTAAAATGTGAACTATGTGGTCACTACTGGTCAGCTTA
This sequence comes from Seriola lalandi dorsalis, assembly GCF_002814215.2. Taxonomy (NCBI): domain Eukaryota; kingdom Metazoa; phylum Chordata; class Actinopteri; order Carangiformes; family Carangidae; genus Seriola; species Seriola lalandi. Next base: position 773,731 of record NW_019525207.1, on the reverse strand, counting down.
TCATTTCAGACCACTCCCAAGTCTTCACAGCATTCTCTGTTATCAACACACAACAGGCCGATTGTTTGTTTTATAAAAGTCTACTGCTGTCTCTTTAGTCTTGTTAACGTTTAACTCTAGGTATTTCCTGTCACAAAGATCTGTCAATTTAGTGATTGCATCCTTATAATAACTTCCATCATCATTGCCCATTAATCCTATTAAGGGTAAGTCATCAGCAAGCACAGAGTGAAGCGAGCGTGGTCTGCCACATGCACAGTTAAATGAAGCACAAAAACATTTGTCTTCTTCAGCATTTTACTCTCACAGTCCTTCTTTGTCAGTGACTGTTTGTACCCGTACAGACTAACTTAGCTGTTGGCTATATTCCAATTAAAGCCTTATTCTAGTTAAGCTGTTTAGATGCACCGGGGTTGCCCTGGGATTGAATATCCTTGTTGCCTCAAATAAACCTATTAACAGAATATTCCTGTCCATGGTGTCCCGTCCAGCACACAGGTGGAAGAGTCAACAACAAACACATATTAACTGAGCTTGAGAAGTGGGCTAGGAGTGAAATCCTTCTTGATAATATAAAGCTAGTGTTATGTAGCTTTATTAAAGGGTCTAAAGACAATATGATTTGCAAAACAAGTTTTGGAAATAGAACAAGCCCAAATAAGTGTTTAATAGAAGCAGTCACACACCTCGTCATCAGGGATTTTATATGGTAATAACTTCACTTAGTAAAAGTCAGTGGATTCTTTTACATCGGCCCACTAAATATCATTTCCATGCTGTCCAGTTGCCAATCCCCGGTGTGTGTGGGTGTGTCAGGAGTGAGTTAATGCATGTGTGTGTATATGTGAGTGAGTGTAACTAACATGTCCTCTGTCTTCCCCAGGACAACACTAACCTCTACATGGTGATGGAATATGTACCAGGTGGAGAGATGTTCTCCCATCTACGGAGAATTGGCAGATTTAGGTTAGTGCCTGTATGCAGCATCGAGTTTACAGCACAGAGGCATTTTCTAGGCACATACAGAAGTAACCTGGGGAACTGTGTTCTCTCAAATTAGCTCTGTTCTCCTCTATTCTATTCTCTTGTGTTCTACTGTATTCTGTTCAGCTCTGTTCTCTTCAGGTCTGTTTTAGCTGTACTTTGTTTTATTCAGCCTTGTTCTTCTCTCTTCCGGTCTGTACTGTACTCTGTGTGTGTGTGTGTGTGTGTGTGTGTGTGTGTGCGTGTGTGTGTGCGTGCGTGTGTGTGTGTGTGCGTGTGTGTGTCTGTGTAGTGAGCCACACGCTCGGTTCTACGCTGCTCAGATTGTTCTGACCTTTGAATACCTGCACGCTTTGGACCTGATCTACAGAGACCTGAAACCTGAAAACCTGCTCATAGACCAACAGGGCTACATCCAGGTAAATAACAAAATAACACCTCATGCACAGATATCAGGAATTTCTTCTACTCAAAAAGTTGGCTCACTATCATTTATTTCTTTGTACATACATCCCTGCATGTACCTACATGAATATCTTCTCAAGGCAGTGGGAGTGTGCATGTGATGCTAAACAACGCTAGCCATTCTCAGGCCACCTTCATGCAAACCATCTCACCGCTAATTCTGTAATCGAACCTTATTTGTTGATGTAACAGGTACCAGACTAGTTATAAATTTGGCCACTATGTTCAACTGGGAGGAAAGTTATCCAGATACTTCTATATTATAGTGTATATGGTAAGGTACATTAGGTGGAGGGCAGTTGTTTTCTTTCTCTCTCTCTCTCATTCTTTCTCTCTGAATGAGGGTAAACAAAAATCATGTGACCGCTTTCTGGTTTCAAGTTTTCACTTTTCCGACCGCTCATCAACATTGGATAATTATTATTACTGATGACCATTATCAAGGGCAAAGTCAGATATGGCTGGCAGTAGCATGGCCGCAGCAGCGGTATGGACACGCACACTACAAGCCTTAGCGGTTAAGGTAGCCATCGCACACAGGTGAGGTGATGCAAGAAGTGCGTCAACTCATTCCTGCTTGTTATATTATTGCTGGTCAAGTCGACTGTTCAGGCTAAAAGGGCACCCAGGGCACTGGCAAATGACCTGGTGCCCCTGACAAGCTGTCCGCCACTGATCGTCTCTATGACTGTTGAGAGATCCCCCCCCCCCCCCCCCCCCCCGAATTCCCCATGATTTAGCTTGTCCAAAACACTGACGCAGCATTTGAAAGGTCGGCAGAGGTTTTAACTTCAATGCTGATGCTGCTGGATTTTGTATTTATTAGATCTGCAGCCACCAATGATGATTAGCATTAATTAGCATTTATTGATTAATTGTTTGGTTTATGACCGAAATTATAACTTCCTACAACCCTAGGTGATGCCATCAAACGTCTTGCAGCCAACAGAGGACCTAATACCTGCTAATTCTCACATTTGAGAACCTGGAATCATCAAAGCTTCTACCTCTTTGCTTGAAAGGACATAATTGATAATAGATTACAAAAAAAAAATTGCCAACTAACAACAACTAACTAATAAGTTGAATAACTAATTGATTAGTTGGCTAATTGCGGCAGCTGTAATATTCATTGGACAAGTAATCACAGTCTGATATACTGTAGTTAACATTAGCCATATAAGCTAGCAAGCTAATGTTTGTTTTGATACTACACTATCTTACAGGCAGCGCCTCTACTCTTTGTGCATTGACTTTGAAGGTGTTTATGATTTCATACAGGGTTATAATACACAGATTAAACTTTTAATGTGAGGTGTGCTAAGTGTAGGATTTGCTGTTGGCATGATCTGAGTGGCACCATCTAACCTGAGTCAGCTTGCACCGGCTGGAGACTTAACAAGTGTGTCATGTAGAAACTCAAAGTAAGGTATGAAATGCAATATTAGGTATGAAATATTGTTACCATAGCTATGATATGCTGTCACAAGTATTATCTTTGGAGAACTTTATCAGTTACACACTGTAACAGGTGAGACATGTAAAGGCTATGCACCAAATCCCAATAGAGAATATGCTGAAAAAGTTTGGCTATCATTGGATTTTGTTAATTTAAAAATTTTTTCCCTTCACACTCATACAGTTGAGGGGATACAACAACATAACTAGACACACAGTTTTTAAAACAGCAGTGTCAGCTCTCTCTAGTCGCAGTCAGTTTTGCGGAGCATTAAATGACAATAATGAACAGTTTGAGTATGTTCACCTGTGTTTTCACTTCCGAATATGTGGTTTAGAAAATTGAGTTAAACCAGACTTTTTAATACCCGTTTGCATTTGTTGTGTTGCCGTGTGGACTCCCCTGTAGGATGTGTGTCACTACATGCCATGCATCTCCAAAATGAAGCTGTAACACTGTAAAGGTGTGTGCCCCATCACATACTCTTGGCTGTGGCGTGGAAAAATAATGTGCCATATATGCACAAGTGCAACTATGGCCGTGGTGTGTGTCGTATTTACTGAATGCTGAGCTTGCACTTTGGTGCTGTTGTCTAGCACAGATTCTGCTGCCCTCTTGTGGTGAACAGTGACATGACAACTGGTGAGAAGATGCTCGCTCTCCTCCCTGTGAGAGTATGTCTTTTGAGAGTATGTCTGCTTATTTACCTTGTGCTCATTCTCTTACTCACCTTCTCCTTGTCATTGCTCTTTGATTTGCTTTTCCAGGTGACAGATTTTGGCTTTGCCAAACGTGTAAAGGGCCGGACCTGGACACTGTGTGGCACCCCAGAATATCTGGCCCCAGAGATTATTCTCAGCAAGGTGAGCCGCT
>NW_019525207.1:753482-769900 GCF_002814215.2 Seriola lalandi dorsalis | reverse complement strand
CTGCCTCCCTGTTTCCTGTCACTCTCCACTGTGCTGTCCATTAAAGGCATAAAAGCCCAAAAAAATATACTTTAAAAAAAAAAAAACTGTGTCCTTTCAAAATGAGGCATTCTGCATTCGAACAAAAAATGACATCAAGTTGCTGCACAAACTTTACTCATTTCAACTCTTTTTTATGGTTGTTAATTTGACTTGGAAGAAATGTAACACATGGAAGCTGCTTATATGTCATAACTTGATTCAGAACTTCAAATTGGTGTTTTTTATCCTACTACTCTCAAACAACTCTGGGCTTGTGGGTTCAAGGAGCATTCGCTAAAGGATACACAACTCAGATGCTCCTCAATATAAGAAGTAAACAGTAAAACTAGCATGTCTCTATGTAAATTTCATTAACGCGGCCAATTACATGTTGTTGTCAACTTCTCAGAAAGTAATGTAAATTATTCACAAAGTTTGACCAGTAATATTACATAATATTATAAAAGCATTTCAACTAATGTATTACTGCCTGTGACATGCCATATAATAGCAAACCAGATCTCTTAACAGCAGTATGCACAATATTTACAAAACAACAAACAAGTCATACATGTTTTATAAAATCCTATCTTGATTACCTGTCTATAACTCTGTCTTCTCTCCACCCCTCTCCTGCGTCATCCACCAGGGATATAACAAAGCGGTCGACTGGTGGGCGCTGGGCGTACTCGTCTATGAGATGGCAGCAGGATACCCACCTTTCTTTGCTGACCAGCCCATTCAGATCTATGAAAAGATCGTATCAGGGAAGGTGAGTTTGACTCTGGTTACCACTCACTAATGTCATTCCTGCTGCCTCTCTCTGCTTGTACACTGACTCTTCGAACTTTTTTTTCATCATGTAACACTAAAAAGAATTGGAACAAACAACCACATTTGAGTCAATATCAGTTGTATTTTCCTATTTCAGTTCAGCTTTAGTTTCGAAAAAGGGTTTGGCTATAGTTTAATTTTTCTCTTGAGTATCATCACTTCACATCTTACTGGTGTAGCCTCTGAATGAAAATTGCAGCTGGGGTACAGCTTTAAAAGTTTAATCAAAACAATCCATAAATGACTGTGTGGTAAGTGACTGTACTAAAGCAACCTGTTTTTTCATAGCCTGTCCATTCATAACCCCCAAAATTCAAAAACACACAGTATCCTTGTATGCGTCCTAGCCAGGTGCATCTCGTTCTCTTCTTTTTACTCACGCTTTTATTTAAGGACACGCTTTTTAATGATGTCATTGCATGTTGGGGTTACACACACATGTATACATCCATGCACACACACTCAGGCACAAACATAATTGCACACACTGGCGCACAAACAAACGACAAACCTTCCTTCTTTGTGTTAAAGGTAACCATTTGTGTTCTTTGCCATGGACTGTGATTGTTATAACAAAGTCTGCTTTTTTCCTGTTGAGTTTTTGCTTTTCATTGCTGCGCTCTTTTATAAGATATGGTACATGTCACATTTCTTTTTCTAATCTTTTTATATACATTTCTCATTTCTCGACAGTGACATATTAGTCTATGGTAGAACATAACTCTCTCCCATACAGTATCTGTGCAGTGAGTAATAGTCAACACTTATCATATACTGAAGGATTTAAACCTGTAACCCACAAGTTCTTCCTTTTCATGTTTTAGCCACAACTTAAGTGATAAACAGTGATTGCTAGTTTGTTTTACTGCACTTTCTACAGATCATCATCATATGTCAGAACTGTAAAACACTTGAGTTCCGGTGTGCCAAAGGATTTTATCTGGGAAATACTCGCTGCCGGCTGTTACGAAGGGAAAATATTCAAGGTCCCATATTTTATACTTTCCCAGTGTTTTATTTTACGTTTTGATGTCCATAAGAAGATTTAGTGGTTTAAGTTCCAAAACCCATCTAAGTGTACTTTTACATCTTCTCTCTCACTCTCCTCTCTGGAGCTCTGCAAGAACAGGGTGTTTTGAGTTGAAGCCTCTCTTCTAATAGGCTGACTGTTTTGTAAGTGACGCATGGCCAGGCCAACCACAGGTAACAGTTTGTAGCCTATTACTGAAGCTTGGTAAAACCCACCGGTGTAAATGCAAATGGCGATGGTCAGTCAGCGCTGACATGGGCCGAACAGAGCAATGATATATTGGTCTCCTGATGTCCAATGATTGTGCAGCATTTCCTTGACATTTTCCACGTCTACAGTATCCGGGATCAGAGGCTTTATATTTTCGGGTTGTCCGTCCGTCCCATTCTTCTGAACATGATATCTCTTGAACACCGCAAGGGAATCCCTTCAAATTTGGCCCTAATCTTCACTCGGACTCAAGGATGAAGTGATTACATTTTGGAGGGTAAAGTTCAAAGGTCAAGGTCACAGTGACCTCACAAAACATGTTTTTTTGCCTCTTGAATGTGATATCTCAGGAATGTCTTCAGAGAATTCCTACAGATATGGCACAAACTTTCACTTGTACTCAAAGATGATCAGATTAGATTTTGTTGGTCAAGGTCACAGTCACCTGATGTTCTTGTGAGCACCATCAAAAATGCCTGGAGGGAATTTTATTCCATCTGGCACAAACATTCAGTTGGACTCATGGATGGACTGATTAGACTTTGGTGCTCAAAGGTCAAAGGTCAAGGCCATTGTCACCTCATTAAACCCGTTTTTGGCCTTGTGAACGTGATATCTCAGTAATGTCTAATGACAGGTCCGGATGGCTGTATAGTTATGACGTCACAAAACTAAGGAAGTCCTGACGGCTCGTTTTAAGGCACGGTTTCTGAATATGGGCTGTGTGCATTTCTCTGTGGATTTTGATACTTTCATTGTATTTCTATAGAACCTACACATGCTTTACTGTATAATCAAAAAAGACATAGAAATCTCACTTTCTACAATGGGACCTTGAAAGGTTGTATGACGCGGCTTTCAGTTAGATCATTGTCGTGTTGTATCAATTAGCAATAGAGAGTATCAAAATAGGTTGTTTTTTTATTTTTATGTTTGAAAAAGGTTTTTCAGCATGCATGCTTTTTTACCAACATTGTTAATCTAAAGCTGTTTCCCTTCTCTCCTTGTCTTCTGTCTCAGGTGCGATTCCCATCTCACTTCAGCTCTGACCTGAAGGACCTCCTGAGGAACCTGCTGCAGGTGAGAACAAATATCTCGGCCATTTTGATGAAGAGGTTTTACATGTTTTTTTTCTGTGTTCTGAATTCATTATAATGTAAAATGAAGGAAAATGTACTGGTGTTACCCTCAGGTTGATCTCACAAAACGTTATGGGAACCTCAAGAATGGGGTCAACGACATCAAGGGACACAAGTGGTTTGCAACCACTGACTGGATCGCCATCTATCAGAAAAAAGTACGTGTGTATACTTTTTGTGTAGTTTAAATGTGTTGGTACGCCTCTGTTACGTTCGCTTCTCAACTGGTGTTTTTAATTGTGTTTAGGTGGAAGCTCCTTTTGTCCCCAAGTTCAAAGGACCAGGCGACACCAGCAACTTCGACGACTACGAGGAGGAGGAGATTCGTGTCTCCTTCACTGAGAAATGTGCCAAGGAGTTTGCTGAGTTCTAGAGATAGAAAGCGACAGAGGAAGAAAGAAGGAAGTAGGGAGAGTCAGAGGTAGGCTGGTCAAGTGGGAGACGCAAGGAGAGAGTACTGTCTCCTGTCCAATCACAAGCACCAGCTACAAAAAGAGGAAAATGGGATAGAGAAGGGAAAAAGAGCAAGGAGACTGATAACCAGCAGTGTTGCCTTTTCTGTTGCGTTTTTGTTGTATTTTATTTATTATTCTGTCTTATTTATGGATCCCTTTATAATGAAGGTGTGCTTCAGATTCATGGGTGTTGGGAAGCCCACTTATTTAGAGTTGCCTCTACACATTTTCACCCAAGATTTTCCCTTCTCTTTTTTTGTTTCTTTCATCTTTTATTCACTTTTGCACCACGACTTAGAGAAATCAGTCAGTCTGTTCTAACCTACAGCAGTCTGGAAGTCATTACATGAAGCCCAGTTGAGGTCTCGGTCTGCACAAAGGTTTCTTAAATTTAAACTGATATCTTGCAACTTGCTTTTTCCCTTTTGAGCAAGAGGAGCATTTCAGTGAAAATCTAAAGGAATCACACAGACGTATGCACTTTCAGCTTAAATTACTTTTATGTTTTGCAATTTTGTCTTAATTTTTCCTTAACTATTTAAACCTTGACCGTCTCATATCATAGACAACATACTTTTTAAGTCTCTGGCACGATGAGCCAAAAGAAAAACAAAAAACGATGGATTGTGTGCTCAAACTAATTTCATTCAGAGACAGATGACACTTAAGGGGAAGAAGTCAATTAAGTTTACTGTGTAACTCCATCTATTCTTCTTATCATTGTTAGCATAGCCAGGCTTTGTGCATATCTACAGCACTCAATTTTTAAATGTTATTAGATACTAGTGGCTCCAATGATGTCATGTCACGCTAACAAACAAGGAAATAATGATAAGGGAACAGAAATATCTCAGTTTTAATGGTGTTGTTAAGGAACACCATAACATAATGGTATCTCAGGTTTGAACATATCACTAAATAGGCATTTTATCGATGTAAAGCATTAGAATCAGCAGGTAAAGAAGGTGTGTGACACAGTTGCTTATGATATACAGTAGATTTGGGAATTTAAAGTTCTGGTTAATTAAGAGGAACATAAGATAGAGTTTTGGTTAGCGTCTTCCACAGGTTTCCCCTTCCAGAAGATTTGGTTTTGCTAACTTTGACAACTCTGTTTGGTCTTAAAAGCACTTGCTGTCTCTGCTCAGAGCTCACTCACTAGTCAAGTTGATTGTGCATGTCGAATCAACCAGTTGGCCCTTTTCAACTCCAAATGAAGGAGACCATCTGAGGCAGACTACCTCAAACTGCTTCTGGCTGGTGGTCACCAGAGCTCTTTGACCAGTCAGTGGTGGCGGTCTGAATAGTGTGCTTTGGCTTCATGGTCTTCTATAGAAACCTGTTTATGTTCATCTCCCCAGCACCCAGCCCTCGCCTCTTATCACATGCAAAGTTTGACCACACTCCATGTGACAGTCTTACATGTTACAGCAACTCTATTTCCATTTCTTTGTTTAAAACATCCACAGTTTGAGTTTTATTTAGTTTTTCATATGGTGGTGATGATGTAAAGATGATTGGTACTCCACTGAACAAGTTAGGAAAAGGCAGAGCACCTGGAGCTGAAGAGAGCTAGTGCTGAGAGGAGACAAAAATGTTCTTAGTGCACAGTATACATCTTGTCTATTTAAAGTACATGACACTTAGCACTTAAGGTGTTCAGTGTCTCCTTAGCTCCTGAGCTATGACGACAGAGTACTTAAGCAGTGCCCAAAATGGTGGTCATTGTGACACTAGTGTCTGTTTCAAACATTAAAATGCCTTCTTTATAGATGTATTTTAATGTGCCACCATAATGAAGATATTCTAATTTGGTTCATACCGGCACCTCTGATTTTCTCTCATCGTTTTAAACTCTGGATATTTTTGAATCACATGAGTCTTTCCTGTCCAAAATAGTTCAGATACAGGAAACTATGAGAAGCCTTTTCTCACAATTACACATTTGTTATGTGTAGTTATATGTGTGTATCATTTGTCATATGAAATGAGATTTAAAATGACCTAACGTGAAGCAATTTGCAGGGTGAGCTAAATAATCTGTTCCAGATTTTTTTTTTGGTCAGTGTAGCTCAATGTCTATGGCCAGATTAATCTGCTATTTGGGCCCCAGGCCCATATTAAAACACCATCCCTCCCACTATCTGTATATTGTGTACAGTAATGCAGTGTTGGAATATTATATGGCCCCAGGTTTACTGTGTGGTGAGTGATTTAAACAGATACTAATTTAGGAATATGCACCATGGAAGGACAGTATCATCTGAATTGATAAAGATCTTAAAAGGCCACTCCAGTAATTTCAAATTGCACTTCCATAAACTGCATCATTTGCAGCTGAGGCCAAAATATCCTGACTTTTAGCCCTTTGTAAGGGCCAAGCTCTAAAAATTCTGGACCGTACGTCTCCCACAATGCAACTCCGTACCGTCTTTCACCCACTTTGTTTTGAAGCCTGTGTTAATGCGGACTTTCTATTCAAAATGTGTAGACTCCAAGCCCGGGCTGAGACACTTAATGTCACTTTTTTATTTACAATTGTTTATTTGACAAGGACAGTGCTCATTGATCAATACAAACACAAATGTAAATGAGCCAAAGTTAGCCTAGAGGGCTAGTTGTCATCTGTTGTCCCTGGCCAGATGTTAAAAAGCCACACTAAAAATAGATCTAATGTTTCTCAAAATTGATACACACAACATAGTAAGTATGCTCAGAATAGTACAATACACACACACCAACAAATAATGCCATAGTGTAACACAAAGCTTGAAAATCACATAATGAAGCAGGATCCACCTTATAATGTCAGGTGATTCTTAAATGTGGCATATTCCCAATCAAAGTTACAATTAAGCAAATTACCACACACCAGTTGCCACAGTGAACCTGGGGAAATTGAACAAGACATCCAATTTGTGACCAAAGGGTCCATCCACTTCCCAGTATTACCCTCCCTCCTTTTTCATATTCATTGCTCAGTGACTGAGCACCGATTCCACCTCTCTCCTCATACAGAGGTGAAGCAGCTGAAAGAACTCGTTACTAACCAATCTGAAGTTAAAACCATAAGCCACAGGGTGGCCACATGCCTATGTAGTCATTGGCAGGCTTGGTTGTAATGGTCTAATTTACAAACTGCTTTATTATTATTATTATTATGATTATGATTAATATTGATATTATTATTATGTCATTGTAAACCACTTGTTGAGACTTCACATTCGCTGTATTTCCTCCATGTCAAGTTTAATGTTGACTATATCATCATGGACAAAATGTTTGAAGTTATAATACAATATTATTATATATTATTATTGTTTTTGCAGTGACACAACTTCCTCTCGATGCAGGCACAATGCTGGTTCATACTGTCGCACTTTTTAGGGAAATGAGACCCCAATGTAAAACATGTTAAACCCCGCCACACACACAAAACACACACACACACGCACACACACACACACACACACACACACACACACACACACACACACACACACACACTGCAAAGGGAAGCGTCTAAAGTCACGGGAACAGTGACATAAAAACACGAAGTGTAATATTTTGCAACATGAGTATCATTCCAATAAAGTTTTACTGGTAAAATTCTACTGGAGCTGTGTGTACTTCCTGGGTGTGTTGTTATTTGCTGGTTCGGCAGCCGCAAGTTTGAGAAAAGTGAATAGATGATGAGACATTTTAAAATGTTCTCGGTGGTCGAGTTTTGTACCGGAGGTCACATATCCATCACAGCCGCCTGATACGTAGTGGAGCCGTAGGCTACATCCACCCATCTGTTGGGTTTGTGACTGATTCGCCATAACGCTTAAAAACACGACAATAACTGACAATACGCACTGTCCGGACTGCGCACTCGTCTTAATCCCGGTTAAAATCGAGTATTTTAAAGTGTGGGGTGCTCAGGTCGAGACCGCGAACAAAGAACATCTGCGATGCGCTAGAACAGAGTCAATTCCACCTTAAATGCCATTACATTTGCGTCTGTGGCGGAGACCTAGGCGCCATCTTCGGTCTACCTTAAGCGCACAATGTGGCCAACGAACGCAAGCGTACCAGTCAGGCTTCCGTCCTCATTCTCCTGCCGGGGATCGCACTCTTGCTTCCCAGCTTTGACACAGCGTCACTTGTGAAACAACAGAGGAAAAGACGCACTCGGGCCAAACCCCATCCGCACCAGCAGGAGAAGATGTCCGAGCCCAATAAGTACCGAGAGTGGATCCTGGAAACAATCGACTCTCTCCGCTCGAGGAAAGCCCGTCCGGATCTGGAGAGGATTTGTCGAATGGTCCGGAGACGACACGGGTCAGACCCGGACCGAACCAGGACAGAACTGGAAAAACTGATTCAAGAGCAGACGGTGCTCAAAGTTAGCTACAAGGGGTCCATATCGTACCGAAACGCGGCCAAGGTGCAGAGGAAAAGCAGAAAGAAGAGTGAGTTTACGGCGGCTGGCAGCAGCAGCAGCAGCAGCAGCGCGGAGGCAGCGAGGGAGCGGACCAAACACGACCATCTGAACAACAACGGCGACAGTGCGCACAGCTTCACCGACCAGGAGGAAGGAGAGGAGGACTCGGAGCCCAGCCCCGATCCCCACACTCAAACATCAGCCAGCACCGCTGGCAAGAAGCTCAAGCCTGCCTCCAGCCGAAGTAGCGGAAACGGGTGCTTCAGTTGTGGCGCAACAACGGGCTGCGCTGTCGGGAGCGGCTGTAAAGAGGAGAAAGCAAGTGCACCGAGAGACAAGGGATTAGGACAGCAGGGAGTGGGGGGGTGCCCGTCGCCCGGTCTCGGCAACAGAACAAGCGCACACGACGCCGGTGATGGCAGCAGGACAACACCGAACAAAACCGATGCACTTCGCGGAGGAAAGGAGGCTGCTCTGTCCGGAGCTGACACCCAGAACAAAACTTGCTCTGGGAGCGTCAGCAGCCTCCCTCCACAGCAGAAGCCGACCGAGCCCCTCAAACCCAAACTTCGAGTCGGGGGAGGGAGCACCAAAACAACAGGGAACCACGCCAATCCCGACCTGGGCGACAGATTGGTGGCTTCTGTTCGCAGCCTGTCCGAGAGGAGCCTCCGCGGGGGCTCCGCCGCCACGACCAGAGGCCACATGAAGCCGCTCGGGCTGAAGGAGATTTTGGGCTATCTGAGCAGCCAGGAGCGGCTGTCGGAGGAGAAGCTGACCCGAGGCAAAGTCAAAGTGGTCATGGAGAGAGAGGTGGCGAGAGGCAGGCTGCGCAGGACCCGCTGCGGGAACATTACTCTTCCTCTGAGGGGGATGGTGGTGGAGGAGCCGATGCCGAAGAATGCGTCCGCTGACAGACTTGTAAAGAGCGCACTGCAGGACAAGCAGACGGTGAAAAAGGTGGGCAATGCTAACTTAATATTTCTAACACGTCCAGGTTGTACAGAGCGCGCTGAACAGTGTTGGCTTGATGGCTTGCTGATAAATTAATGATCGCTGGTTAAAACCCATACATAGACTATACTGCACTAGGACGCGCTCGGCTTCCCTCACCAAATATTTTCTTGTCAAACATCGATCTTTTCAATGCAAAAGTGTGTGAGGTGATTTAGAAGATTAATTGTTCCGCTTTGTCGGTTAATTGTCAGCGGGATGCGACCGTGCCTGTTTGGCGTTCCTTCCCTACAGCCACGGCATGTGTGTGTGTGTGTGTGTGTGTGTGTGTGTGTGTGTGTGTGTGTGTGTGTGTGTGTGTGTGTGTGTGTGGCTCGGCTTCCTGCACAAAAGGTGCGGGTTACACAGGCTAGAGGAGCAGACAGCTCCGAAGCGGATTCCCCGGCTCTCAGGATGAGCGCGCGCACCGTAAAGAGCGTCTCTGCATGGCGCGAGCACGACCAGCGTCTTGTTTCGTTGTCACATCACTATCTGGGGTCAATAACATTTGATTTCTTTCTCAGGAACTTTAGCTTTAGTGCGGAGCAGAGCGCGGGTGTCTGGGCCTGCCGCGCAGTAGGCGGTGTCTGTCTAAACTTGAGACGTGCCGCTGCCGCTCTGTCGCGGCGGACTCAACCCCAACAGCCGAACATCATGTTTGTTCATGCGGATCACATTTAGTGTGTTTTGAGGCACGATTCTAACCCCGTAGTTTTGTTTCTTCTCCTCCTCGCCATCCCCGCATATCTCCCGTTTCATGCCTCATTAAATCCTTTGTATCATTTCTGACAGCGCGCTCTCCTCCCTCTTCTTCCCCCTGTGGGTGCAGACTTGAGTTGGCTACGGTGGGCGGCTATCGTTATTTCTGCTATCAGTGTGTCTTTCCAAGTGGGAGGTGTTTGTTTTTTTGTTGTTTTGTTTTGTTTTTGATCTACTCTCTCCGCCCCGAAGAAGCGCAGCAGACCTAATGTGCTGCTCAAATCTGTCCCAAGAGCCACAATCCTGAACGGGAACTTGGATCAAACTCAGGTGCTGCACTCTCATCTCAGGATGAAGCCAGTGCTTGACCTCCACTTTACTCCCCTGTTTTAAGGCGCGGACATTTTTTTGTTTTGTTTTGTTGTTTGTTTGTTTTTGATAGAAGTTTATATGTAATTGCAGCCACCGCCCTCCCCCCCTGCCCAAGCGAACGAGCCAATGGAAACACGCAGTGAAGAAGAGGAACGGGAAGAGAATGAGGAAGAGGAGGAGGAGCAGGAGGATGATCCCCGGAGTTCTGATGAGGAGGGAGGACTATCCCCGGTAGCCATGACAACTGAACCAGAGCTCATTGAGAAAACCACAGAAGATGCCGAGATCCAGACAGCATCAAAGCAGGAGAGCCCCCATCAGCAGCAGCAGCAGCAGCATGGTGGCAAAGGTGTGTGCATGTGCACGGTGTGCTGAGTATAGCCAGTACAGTATATTGTGAATATCAGTACTACTATAAGGTATTGTTTCAGTTATGAGTCATGCTGGTTGCTCTTCATTCATTTTTACCCAATTAAAATTCAATTTTACCTTAAATATCTTCATTTAGGCGGCAAGTTTAAAGTTCTGAACGGTTGTTCATCTTTTCTCTCTCTTCACAAACGTATTCCCCTGATCTGCTCTGCGTCTGGCTGCTGATCTCTCAGGGATGGATTCACCGACCCGGACACAATCCACACCCGTTCAGGGAGTTCCACTGTCACAGTGTAACAGTGCGCACTTGGAGGAGAGAGCTGTCGTCCCAGATCAGCTACATAAGGCAGCACAAGTAAGTGCACGTCCTGTTGGTTTTTATTCCCCATGCATTATCAAAATAAGTTATATTTACTCAAAGATGGGGCGCTGCCAGAGGGGTTAAGAAGCTGACAACGAAACAGGACAACAATGAAGCGGCTCTCGTATGACCAGGGATCTTTGATTTCTCCCTCGTTTCCTGTCACTACTAAATGCCCTAAAAATACTTTAAAATGATAAACTCCATCTCAGTTCCTTTAGCAGTGATGAAATAAGTACTGAGATCCTTTATCTTATTGAAAGTATCAATACCATGAAGTAAAAATACCCCATTACAAGTAAAACTCCTCCATTCAATTTTTTATTTATTCTTTAAATTTTTTTGATTCATTTTTGTATTATCTGCCAAGTGTACATGAGTATTAAATGTAAAATTATTCTTTATATATATATATATATATATATATATATATATATACTTGTTATATAATCATATATATTATATTATTGGATTATTATTACTGATGCATTAAAATGTAATCAGTAGACTATTTTAATACTGTAGCTGGTCAGGCAGTGCTAATTCTATGTACTCTATTGTTTGAAATTAATCTAATTTGGTCTAATATTTCCCCCTAAAATGTAGTGAAGCAGTAATGTAAAACTTGAGTGTCTGTCTGTACCACCACCGTCCTTCAGAAACACTTAAAATTCTGATGAAAATGCGACTATAAAAGTGAGCCTGGGGAGATATGTTTGTGCAAATGTCATGATTTTTCAAGTGCTTTTATTATGAAAGTACATCATTACATTCTCAGTCACTGTTGCAGTGGGACACTTGCATTAGCTATAACAGGGTCAGAGAGTTTACTGCACCCCTTGTGGTGATAGCAAACAAGAGCACTGAATACCTCATTCATCTGCATACTTGACTGAATACTAATATCAAACACTACTAAAACTGAATCACTGAGCACAGAATGGGTTGTGAATGCTTGAAATGCATTTCAGTGACATAATCATGGAGGTCTTGACATAGCACCTTCTCTCACCAGTTTCCTGTCATATATTTACTTTTGCAGAAAAATTAGTTTGCATGTATGTTGTTGACTCATTCATATTGATCATGCAGTGACATCACTTTTAATCAGTGACATTTTCATTCTCAAGTGTCCATTTTGCCGCCGTATTGCCAAATGTTAACACACAACCGTGATCCATCCTGCTTGCAGTTCATTAAAGATTTTTATGCTTTTCTGAACCCCAGATGACTTGTATGGTTCACACACTGATGCATTTTACATCTCTGGCAGAGGCAACAACAACAGTTGCCTTTTGGAATAAATTGAAGAAGAATCAGTAGTTAGAATGAGCAGCGATATGTAGGTACAGCGGTTCAACAGACAGAGACTTACAATGTGGTATGTCCAAAATTCATAATGTATCCTAGGAAGGAAAAGAAGTGACCTAAAAGACAAGTGTTGAAGTTGCTGTCAGAGTTCATGTAAATTTGTCATGACTGAAAACATTAGATCAATGTAACTGGATGGGTTAGGGTTAGGTGCATTAACACTGTATTTTTAGATATTCTTCCAAGATGTGTGTGAGGCACGGCATGTGATACATGCTGCATTTTGTGCCATGTTTTGTGGTACAGAATATTTTACAGTATGTGAGCAAAATGCATCTTGGGATGCCATAGAATAAATTTAGCCATGAAATGAAGAAATGAATGGGAAATGATTATAGTATAATTAACATGGAACTCACCTTGTCCATGTTTGCTTTCTTACGCACTTCACCGTCCTTACCTTACATTTCTTGGTGTGTCCCAACTACCAACTGTTGATCAGCTGAACAATGTACAACCACCCTCAGGACTGGGAATCGCTTCACACGTGCGTCTTGGTGTGAGTGCACACCTAATCTTAAAAACGTACTTCCAAAAAGCTACTGGTCAAAAACTTGAGCGATGACCTTTAAATGAAAACAAAAGACCAACTGAATAAATGCATTGTTCTGTGAAACGTGTGACAGCCTGATTTTCAAACATGTATATATCCCCAGCTCTTGACATTTGTCCATTGTATCACCTTAAACTAGGAGTTTAGACGATTTAACATTACCATTAATATGAGTTCTTGTAAAATGTTGATTGGGGCTGAAGACTGCGAGTTTGAAAATAAATTTTAAGAAATCTGGGCGTGTGGAGTTAAAAAGAAGTGAGCTTACCAGACCTCTGTAGCCCTCTCTGTGTCTCTGACTGAGGTTGGCAGCAAAATACTGCAACTGAACTACATCTAGTAGTGACCATAAAATGTACACTACTTTTTATTAAAATGCCACCATACCATGCTTCACCTGCCAGCAATTGGAAAAAATATGATCACGTCCAAAATGAGCGAGGGTGTGATTTCAAACACAGCTACAGATTGTTCTTGGCCTTTTACTTGTCAGAATGGTAGAAGACATTTATCTCCGGGGGGGGGGTTGTTTTATCTTTTCAGGAAGGCAAGCAGAATTACAGATTTTAGTGCAGCAAAGGCTGGTTAGGACGGACCTCAGCTCTCTACTGGATACGACTCATTAGCTTTGTCAAACTTTGCTCCCCCACCAGTCCACTTCCTACCTCACACATCATCATTCGCACTCGGGCAGCAGATGGTTGTAATGTCTTGTAGCAGTTTTGTCATGAAGCCAGCGTCTCTCATCCTTCACTTTAGGTTGAGATGTTTTCAACATGATTTGTTCCAGGTGATAGAAACCATCTTTTTTGTCCTGCTCATTATGTTTTTGGGTTGTCCATCCGTCCGGCGTACGTATGTATGTCCCATTCTCGTGAACACGATATTTCAGTAACTCCTTGACGGGAATTTTCATCAAATAAGGCACAAATGTCCACTTGAACTCAAGGATGAATTGATTACATTTTGGTGGTCAAAGGTCAAAGCTCAGCGTCACAGTAGATTTCACAGAACACTGTTTTGGCCTTGTGAAAACGCCTCTTTGTTTGACCCCGTCTCTTCTCTCCACACACAGAATCAGCTGCAGCATGACGGAATCAACCACTCCTCCTCGGGCTTTAACAGTGAGTTCTGCTCTATTTATCATCTCAAAATGTGTGTGTATTTGTGCATGTTTGTGTTTGGTAGTTAGCAGCAATAACAGGGACTCACACTGTGCTTAATTTTCCCCTCACAGACTTGGAGTGTAAGACAGAGGTTGGCGTGTCATCCTGCCTGCTCACACCCACTGCTTCCCCGAGAGACTCTGGCCTGCCTGAAGAGCGAGGGATAAATGGACTTAGCAGTGGAGGGTGAGTACAGCAGACATAATGGAGACAAACAGATTCATAGGGCTGATATAGTGTCTGCTCCTCCCTTGCTTGTTGTTTTTAAGTCAATATTTTTTCTACTGTAAACAAGTCCAATCTTTTTAGTGAACTGGAAAATCAATGAAAACATGACATGAAGTACGGAGGCAGCTTTAGATTGTTTTTAACGTGAAGCAGATGTTCATTGCTGGATAAAAAAATCACAAACCAACAATATCTTTTGTGTTTTTTGGTTGGTGGATCACGGCAGGATATTATTAAATATATAATCAACATTTAAAATATTAGTTAAGTGAAGGTAAATATAAGTTGGATATTATTTACAGGTCATTTAAATTCTTAGTAATACTGCATTCAGCCTTGCAGCCCACTCACTGCGGTCCTGTGAGGTTTAGCATGTAACATTGTTACATCTGTCTCAAGCTATTTGACTGATTAAAATAGACATAAATATTTGGTTGTAAGTCTTTTGCAGTAAGCGACTGGCTGATGTTTATGACCCACTGACATCAGTAGATGCTTGGTAGATTCCTACGAGATGCTCTGCCTGGCCTGTACTACAGACTTGTTTTGGCGGGATTTTCAGACCTTAGATCTTAGTCTTCAGCAAATAAAACATGTGTTCAGTTTAGCTCAGATCAGGTGACCGACCAGTTTGTATATTCAGTCATTGTCCTGCTGTATTGTTGTACTTTTTTTGAGGACTTTGTGGCCAAGGGCTATGAGTGTAAATTATCAAAGTAAGGCTGATAGTTGGTACTTAGCCTCATAGTCACTGTTTAATGTTAACGTCAGTGTGCTGAAGTACCGAGCCGAGGACAGAAATACTGTGGTCTGGCCCTGTGAAGCTAATTTCCATCTCAACATCCAGTAAATCGTCATCGGGCATTGCATGTTTTCTCCATATCATGTAGTCAAAGATAACCCTTGCCCTGATTGTATTACCACCTTAAAATAGAGTGAAACAACATCTGTTTCATTCAACATTAAATAGAATGCAATATTTGATACTCCTGTTTACACTAACAGTGAAACTGAGAAATCTCAAGATCAAGGTTCAATCTATTCAACCGTAAAAACATAGAAATCCCAGTGATCCCACCCCCATCAATCTACAGTACTGAGTACCGTGTTTCCCAAAACCTAGAAAATTCACATCATAATTCACATGAAATAAAATCATAAATAAAAATAACACAAAAACTAAATAGCTGTCTGAGCTTACTTTTTCAACATCTGCAGGTTTGGTAACGGCTCCATCGGCCAACTGTCCTCTTCCTCATATTTCTAGGTTTATGAAGTCTGAGGGGGCCAGTGGGAGCCCAGTGGACTGGACAGTATCTGATGTGGTCAGTTATTTCACAGCAGCAGGTTTCCCTGAGCAGGCTGCTGCCTTCAGGACCCAGGTGAGACTGTAATCTACAATAATAGCCACAAGAGGGCAGCACAGACAGGATTAAAAGCTGTACTTTAAACAGTTTAACCTTTAACCCACATCTACCTACCCACATTGCTTTGCTCTCTTCATTAGGAAATCGATGGCAAGTCTCTTCTCCTCATGCAGCGTAATGATGTTTTGACTGGCCTGTCAATCAGGCTCGGCCCCGCCCTCAAGATCTATGAGCGTCATGTAAAGGTTCTGCAGAAAACACACTTTGAGGATGACGACTGCTAACAACACACAAAGACACACAGAGACTGCTATGTTTGTACGTACATGTAACTCAAAGTAATCATATAAAAATGCATGCATGATATACAGGACACTTTACTTTTCATCTCATGTAAAACAACACACACACACACACACACACACACACACACACACACACTCTCTCTCTCACACACACACACACACACACACACCTGTGTTTCTCTCCCTCCTAGCCCTGCAATTTACAACTGCTCTGGTCCATAAATGACACACAGAAACAACGGATTTCCTGGACTCCAAGGATTTTCTGCCAAACAGAGCACAAATGTTGGAGGGAGAAAGCAGACTTAAAATTTTAAGATGCAGAGCTTGCAATGCAATTTCTCTTTTTTTATTTACAATGATCGAGCACTTTGCAATTTCTTCATTAAACTGTGCAAGATGTCTTTAAACTGTTATTTCATGCTGACCTTTCATGCTGCACATTTTGAAATTGGTCGTGGTTATTTTGTGTGGAAGTAAATTTCGTTTTTTTTTTTTTTGGGGGGGGGGGGG
>NW_019525207.1:727787-753462 GCF_002814215.2 Seriola lalandi dorsalis | reverse complement strand
GGGGGGCTGGGATGCAGAGGTTTCTTGCTGTGGGTGGGTGTTTGTCGATATATACATAGACAGAGCATGATGGATTGAACAGTAACACTTTAGAAGTTGACCGGATCTAATACATTCCCAGGAACTGGAGTGGATGGTTGGGATTCTGTTTAACTTCTGCTGACCCATCATAGTAGTCCTTTACTTGAAGATAAAATCTGCTCCAGGCTTCACGACCTTTCACAAACGGTGGTTGGTCAAAGCAATAAGCTGATAATTCCCCCTAGATGTTTGAGAGGTTGTCGGATCTTGTCAGCTCGTAGATCAGCAGGTGGTTGATTTTGTGTCGCTTAATTTAGGACATAGACATGCTCATAATATTTTCAAATATGAACTAGCCATGATGTTCTCCGACCTACGCCTCACCAGATCAGGGTCCGGTTTCACAAAGACAGACTTTGACTGTGGCTTAGACTTCATGTGCTCCTAAATTTATCTCTTGCACAAAGCTGTCCATTTCTTGACTATCTTAAGTAGAACTAATTTGCTATGAACTGTGGGTAAATTACAACTTGTTTTTTTTTTTTTTTTCAAACTAACACATGGCTGACTGAGCAACCACATCCAATCACTCAGCTCCGTTCCCTTCAGCAGAAAACATTTGCCTTCTGGAAGAATTCAATGATCACAAGAATATGGGAAAATACAGTGATCAGTGTAACAATACAAGAGCCGCCGTTAGAATAAAATGGCAGTGCAGCGCAGACCTGTAGCACAGCTGAGATGCTGTGTCTTCTTAATGCGGCAGGACTCTGGACTTCTGCTAATTTGATCAGGTTTGTGCACCAGCTCTTCATAAATCCATTGTTTTGAACTTGAAGTCTTACTTAGGTATTACTTAGGTAGTTTACTAAATCGAGTGGCACCATTAAAAGTTAAGAAAGGTCTTAGCTAGTTAAGACCTTAGTAATGTGTAAATTAGTTGCTAGGAGACTGAAACAGAAACTGTTGCTATAGCACTGTCCAATCAAGAACAATGAACTATGTAAACAGGAAGTCACTGGAGGATTTTATGATTGCACAATTGGCAAAAATTACAGTTTTAACTACTTGGAGAAATATGTATTTCAGAGTAAGTAGTCTTCATACAGTTTAGAATGAGGGGGAAATATCTGATTATGCTAAACTAACTGATGTTATTTACTCATATAATAGCATTTTCATAATTTGACATATGTTGTGTTATTTTTTGTGAAATGTTATTTAAAATTTTGGCATTTACGTTGTTATTGAAGAGCACTGATGACGTTTCAGGGCAGATTTGACGACCATATTTCATTTTATCTCTAATTTTTACACCAAATGGATCGTATTTAGCAAGCCAACGCTAGCTTTGTCGCCGCAGTTAGCTACACAACAGTTTGTCAGTTACTGGGTGTAAAGAGTAACAATTAGCTAATCTCTATGTAAGCAGTAGTTCAGGAGGTGCAACCCACATTAGATTAATCTAAGAGCAAAATTAAGACGGAATGACACCACAGACCAGTCTAAAATATCTTTGTGAAACCGGCTCCAGAGTAGACTGCAGAAATGTTGATCAAACGCACCAGCTAACTCAACTGAAATCAGCAGAACAATCAAATCTAAACTATATATAGTAAAATGAATGTGTAAATATATTGAAACATACTCCATTAAATACATTAGCCATTTGTAAATTATTGGAATAACTTTATCTAACTGAAAGATGTTATTGCAGGGTAAAGCTGAGTCAGTCAATCAAACTAATCTCATACCACCAGCATTTTTGAAGTGTTTTTACTGGTCTAACCTTAAACCAAATGCTGTCAAAATGTCACACAACTCATTCCTACCTGCACTGTAACAGCATACATTCCTGGTTTTGCGTCGCAAATTAACAGTTTTTTTGTTATATTTTTTAAAATGTTTTAAGCATATTGGTTTCATTTTGTGAATGTTTTCAGTCCATTCTCCACACACTAACCTTTAAATCAGCATTTTCTTTGTGCATTCAAACCTCCTCTACCCCCCACCCCCCTTTTACTTTCACTTTCTTTTTCGCAGAACACATTACAGTTGGTGAAAGGTGTATGTTACAGTGTTTGTTGCCACTGTTCACATCACGTCATTCTCATTTGTTAAAATCTGTAGGAGAGGACAGCTGTGTTCGAGTCTCACAAGGGGATGTACAGTACGCCCTTGTTGCTTGTCTCCTGTTATCTCCTGCTGTAAGGACAGTTTTAGTAATAAAAGTTTAAATTAAAACACCACAGTGTGTGAATGCTCAGTTGTTGCAGTTCTTCTTTACATGTTGTGAAAGTGTATACTATGCCTGTGTGTGTTTGTGCTTATGTGAGGGCTGTGTGTATATGTGTGTTGCAGACATAAACCTGCATATGTATGTGTGTGTGTGTGTGTGTGTGTGTGTGTGTGTGTGTGTGTGTGTGTGTGTGAGGGAGGGAATACACCAGTGGTTTAAAGCAGTTGGGTTGCAACAGCAGCTCCCTTCAGTCACGATGACAAGTGTCGAAGGGGGAAAGACCATGCAAGGACTTATCCAGAAAATGAATGTAAGACTGTATGACTGTAAGTCTGCTGTTTTGGAAAATAGGCTCCATGCAGCATTTATTTTGACCCATAAATATTTCACACCAAGTCGGGAAGTGTTCGCCAAGACCAGCTAGGTGCTTGTGCTTGCATTTGCTGGTTAGGAGCAGAGGGAGGAGGGAATAACATGCTATATCTGTCCTGGGACGGTCTCCAAGGTAAGTGCTTGCCTGGGATCTCTGTGTGCGTGTGAGAATGAAAGTGTGTGCATGCACATGATGGGGTTACAAATAAGACAGGGAGGCATATTAATATCTCCACTGATAAACAGACAGGCTGCAGCTCTCACAAACATGGTGGTTCAAGGCAACAAAGGGAAAAGAAAACACTGAGACTCTCTGCTGTGAACGTCTGGGCCTTCGGGAAGACCAAAACCACACCAGGGCAGATCAGATCAGGTTGAATCTGAAACCTTTGGCACTGATCAGAACAGAAATCACTTCATACAAGATCAGCTCCCCGAATATACCACAGTAAACAACTAAAGAAAGCAGTGAGGGAGTGAACCTTGAGTGTGAAAAATTGAAGATTGAAATTTGACGAAACAAAGGACAGCAGTCATGCCAGGCTCAGGAGGAGCAGAGTGAGTGAGACAGCTGCATATGTACAGTATGTGTGGGCGACTGATGCATATTTGAACATGTTATACTTTATTATTGTAGTATTGACATACATTATCCAGAGCATATTTGTGTCATGTAACTGGTGTTACTGCATGTGGAATTATTATATATTATTAAAAAAAAAAAAAGATTTGAAACACTGTATTTTACATTAAACTTAAAACTACTGATTAATTAATAAGGAATTTCCACATATCTGTACACTCATATAGTTGCTATGTGCAGAGCAATAGAGAGTCTAAATACAGCTCAGTGTCACATGAGGAAACTAGAGCTACGAGTGCAGCGCTTGTATGTGAGAGAGTCTTAATGTGCCTCTTGTTTGGAAGCCCAAAGGGAGAAGATTTCTCCACTGCCATCCTGAAGCAGAAACACAGGCCAAACAGACTCATTGTGGATGAAGTTCTCAGTGAGGACAGCAGCATTGTCAGCTTGTCACAGGTGTGTGTGAAGTGTAAATATACACCAAAGGCAAGCATGTATTTGGTCTTAGACTTGTGCGTTTTCCCCACCAGAATAAGACAGAGGAGCTGCAGCTCTTCAGGGGGGACACAGTGGTGTTGAGAGGGCGGAAACAACGTCAGACGGTGTGTATCGTCCTGACTGATGACACCTGTGGAGATGAACGGATCCGGTTGAATCGTGTGACGCGCAGCAACCTGCGTGTCCGGCTTGGTGATGTCATCAGGTAGCTCTCGCACCTGATTAAGATGTGGGGTTTTGAGAACACCATATGAAATGATCGGGAGTAATCCATGGTCACCTGCTGATGTGTGTGTGTGTGTGTGTGTGTGTGTGTGTGTGTG
Organism: Seriola lalandi dorsalis; assembly: GCF_002814215.2. Taxonomy (NCBI): domain Eukaryota; kingdom Metazoa; phylum Chordata; class Actinopteri; order Carangiformes; family Carangidae; genus Seriola; species Seriola lalandi. The sequence continues at coordinate 749,426 of NW_019525207.1, read as the reverse complement.
TGTGTGTGTGTGTGTGATCACAGTATCCATGCCTGCCCTGATATCAAGTATGGCAAAAAGATCCATGTCCTGCCAATAGATGATACCATTGAGGGCCTGACTGGGAGCCTCTTTGAGGTTTTCCTCAAACCGTACTTTCTGGAGGCTTACCGGCCCGTACACAAAGGTACCGCAACACCTCTGATTCTTCATCTATTAAAGAGCTCTGTTCATAACATGGCAACCATGTCATCACAGCAACAGCAGCCTGAACTCATCCAAACGCTCCTGTATGTAGTTACTTGTCATCTGTGCTGTCAGGTGACATCTTCCTGGTGAGGGGGAGCATGCGGGCGGTGGAGTTCAAGGTGGTGGAGACAGACCCCAGCCCCCACTGCATCGTTGCCCCAGACACTGTCATATACTGTGAGGGAGAACCGATCAAAAGAGAGGTCTGTGAGAGATTTATGAGCCTGCGGTTCGCGATGTATCAGTGTGTATTAACATTCAGTGGCCACTTGGCAGAAGGACCAGGAAGAATTCCCTTTTACCGCCACATCATCTTCATTGAAGCATCAATACAAAACATTTTACACAATTTTGTGTAATACTAGCAGGAAAATGAAATATGGTATCAGCAAGGCTGCAGCAAGGAAGACAATGCCATCAATTTGAACAAGGAGCTTTGTCCAAGGATTTGTTCGTTTATTGTTTGTTGCTTATCATCAGACAAAAAACTGATTTTACACTTGAATTCAGTCACTTCTTCCTCATCCATAGTACAGTGTATAATGTAGGCTTTTCAGTAGTACACTTATTTTTGTCATTTCTCTAGTGTAACTCCATATATTGAAAATGAAGTTGGAATGGTTTATAATAGAATAGTTTTTTTACAGCCTTGGTAGCATGACTCGGGTCATGTCCAACTATTTTTGTATGTTTTAGAAAGAAGCACACCCACTTCATGCAGCAATACTCCAGGTGTGTGGAGGCTAGATTGTAGGCTGATTTTGGACCCATGCTACTGTTTAAAAAATCCCGTTTACAATCAAATTTCTCACTTTTTCAGTTTATCAATGCCATCAAGGCAAGATTGTTAAGAAAAAATGACCACTGATATTCCCATTTTGAATGATGATCTCTCTCTATGGTTGGCTTTTCACTCTGCGCTTCGAGTGTGGCTATTCAGAACAACTATGGACACTTTTTCCCTCAGCTGTGGCCAGACAACACGACATGTAAACTCTGTTGTTTTATTTTCAAGTGTATCCCGGCCTTTACTCTACAATACGAATGCTGCAAAAACTTTATCAAAGTTTCATGTACCCTGATTAGCATAAGCAACCTGTCAAATCATATTAATGACAGAGAGTCCACCTCATCTGAGTCCTCCATTCTGCCCTGTGACAGGACGAGGAGGAGAGCCTCAATGACATCGGCTACGACGACATTGGAGGCTGTCGGAAGCAGCTGGCACAAATCAAAGAGATGGTGGAACTTCCTCTCAGGCACCCGGGTCTTTTCAAGGCTATAGGGGTTAAGGTGTCATACACACACACACACACACACACACACACACACACACACACACACACACACACAAACCCCAACACTATCCACCCATAAATCAGCTTCTTCCCTTTCTAACATTAGACATTTCTCTTTTCACGACTGAGTGTGTTTGTCACTCCCCTCTGTCAGCCTCCCAGAGGCATCCTGCTGTATGGTCCTGCAGGCACAGGGAAGACCCTGGTGGCCCGAGCTGTAGCCAACGAAACTGGTGCCTTCTTCTTCCTCATCAATGGTGAGGCTTTCTTCACAGTGACACAGTGAGACCATTTGTAGAAAGGGAAAGATGGAGAAATGGGCTGCTCTGGCGAAGTGACATTTTTTTCAAAATAAAGTATGCAGAATTACTAGTCTTATTGGAAATTGTAATTTACTTATTGTTTTTCCTATAAATATGTGTGTTGGAGAAAATGTGTCTTACCTGTTGTGCATTGTTGTGTGACAAGGTCCTGAGATCATGAGTAAGCTGGCGGGAGAGTCAGAGAGTAACTTAAGAAAGGCGTTTGAGGAGGCAGAGAAAAATGCTCCAGCCATCATCTTTATTGATGAGCTAGATGCCATCGCTCCCAAGAGAGAGAAGGTAAACAACAAGGGATGAGTTAAGAAGAACTCTGTGTCACATCTGGACAATCAAGTGCTAGTTATGCTTGTTTCATTTCTCTGAAATCAGGCAAGTAAAGGAAAAAAAGAAAGTGTTGACATTTGTGTGTGTGTGTGTGTGTGTGCGCGCGTGTGTGTGTGTGCGCGCGTGTGCGTGTAGACCCACGGTGAAGTGGAGAGGCGTATAGTGTCCCAGCTCCTGACCCTGATGGATGGCCTAAAGCAAAGAGCTCATGTGGTTGTCATGGCAGCAACAAACCGACCTAACAGCGTGGACCCTGCTTTGAGACGCTTTGGTCAGGACAGACAAAGCTACACACACACACACACACACACACACACACACACAGAGAGAGAGAACCAAACAAACATTCACTAATATGGTGATATCTCTCTCCAGGCAGGTTCGACCGGGAGATTGACATTGGAATCCCAGATTCGACTGGCAGACTGGAGATCCTGCAGATCCACACCAAAAACATGAAGCTGGCTGACGGCGTCGACCTGGAGAGGGTGAGAGAGTGCAGCAGCCCAGGCCAACACACACAAAAAACACTGATCAAATTGGAAATTAAAGCTTAAAGAAACATAGTTGATTGACAAACTCTTAATAATAATAATCAACTAACTTTTTTAAGTCACCTTTGCAAGCAAAAATGCCAAACATTACATTGTTCCACTTTCTTAATTCTTTGCTTCTTTGCTGCTTTTGTTGGTGTGACAGTAAACTGAATATCTTTGGATTTAAGACTGGTGTCAGTAAGGTGTTATCTAATATTCTCATGTTACAGAACATGAACATTTGGCATCAGACTCTTATTGTATGACAATTTTTCCACTTGAATCCATATAAGAAGATTTTACCTGCTGCTTTTTTCCACATTCACTTTGACTGTGAGGAGATAAAAGTGCTGCAAATCCATTTAAAATAGGGATTTTTCTCCCCATAGTGAATTAAACTAAAGTAAAACTTTATTTTGCATGAGATACTCACAAGACCTTTAATTACATTGACAAAAGTCCTCTGGATTTCTGTAACCTTTACCTTGACAGTAAGCATTATAATGTAACTTAGAGAAAATAAAACTTGTTGAGAAAAGGCAAGATGGGGATTGAGACTTCTGTTTGGCATAAATATGAGAATCTGATCAATAAATATTCATGTTCACATGAACGTCTACCAGTGACAGATTCAGTTGACCCATCTAAATGTGTAATTTCAGTGTTAGGGTTGAAAAAAAAAAAGGAGCTTTAAACTAAGATGCTATACATTCAGCAAATACACCGCTGTCTGCTGGCATCAGTCTTTATATGGATGTGTGCCCCTGAGCAATTCAACATATTTCAGATCGCCACAGAGACCCACGGCCATGTAGGCGCTGACCTGGCTGCTCTTTGCTCAGAAGCTGCTCTGCAAGCCATCCGCAAGAAGATGACCCTCATAGACCTGGAGGACGAAACTATTGATGCTGACCTGCTCAACTCATTGGCTGTCACCATGGATGACTTCCAAGTACACACACACACACACACACACACACACACACACACACACATATATACACAATCCTGTTTGTATATAGAAATTCCCTAAAAGAACAGATGTACAGCTTGTTATTTGTAACCTCACAATAAAAGCCAGAAATGAATGCTTGTTAATGAATGAGTAAACAAAGTGAGATTCTTCTCCTTTCCTTCCATCAGTGGGCTCTGAGTCAGAGCAACCCATCAGCTCTGAGAGAGACCGTTGCAGAGGTGCCTCAGGTCAGCTGGGAGGACGTCGGAGGACTGGACGAGGTCAAGAAAGAACTGCAAGAGCTTGTTCAGGTGGAAGAAACACACACACTCATGCCAGCAGACACAGTTTATACCAACAAACACAAGCCCATCGATAATCCATCGATCTTCATCTTGCTCTCCTCAGTACCCCGTCGAGTATCCGGAAAAGTTCCTGAAGTTTGGGATGACCCCGTCTCGTGGAGTGTTGTTCTACGGCCCTCCAGGCTGTGGGAAAACCCTTCTGGCTAAGGCCATTGCCAATGAGTGCCAGGCAAACTTTGTCTCCATCAAAGGACCTGAGATGCTCACCATGTGGTTTGGAGAATCAGAGGCCAATGTCAGAGATGTCTTTGATAAGGTGAGAGCAGGGTAAGGAGTGAAAAAATAACAATAATAATATATCCTCTTATAAATGAGACATATGGTAACATCACTCACATCACAATAGTATAGTAATTAAACTAATGTGCATGTCTTTGGATTGCAGGAGGTAGCCAGAGCAGAGTGAACCCATGTAGTCATAGAGAGAAAATGCAAAGTCCACACAGAAAGGCCCCATGCCTGGGATTCAAACCCACAACCCTGTTAGTTTGAGGCAACGGGTCTAACCACTGTACAACCGTGTTACCCAATCACAAAGTCATACAAACATCATACTATAGTGAGGCATACAAATAGAAAATAAAAGCATCATAGGTATGGGGAAGAACGGACACTGATTTGGATTGGATCCTGATTGGACAGGAACTCACTTCTCCTTTTTAAACCTATTGAGGCTCTTGCACAGTCGATATTAAAGGAGAAAAATAATATTGTGAATCCCATTCTGGCGCATTCAAAGACAGTGTGGCAGGAAGTACTTAAGAAATGTGTGATTTCACATTATCCATTATAATATGCATCTATATGGAAGAGGACAGTTTCCTTTCTTATAGCAGAATGAGGGGAAAATTCAATTTGGAAGGGGAGGGCCACTTATTCACAGTTTAGACACTGTATTAAAGGGAAGGTTGATTTCTATCAGGATAGAAATCCAATAGAGTGCTATGTACAACTACCAACAATGTTTCGTAAAACATCTAAATGGATATCTAAAGATATGTCCCTCTGTAAATAATAACTGGCATAATAATCTTAGGATGATATGGGGAAAAAACCTGGAAGGTACATTTGATGGAAAGAATTGGGAGAGGATTCTTTCCAACACTGGGGAATATGTCTGCTTTAATATGAGAAGCAGGAGGCAAATTTATTCAATATAAAATACTTCACAGATATTATTAAACCCCAACAAGACTCAATAGAATGGGCCTTAAACATCATAGTATATCATAGTATGCATAAAAATCTCAAAAAAAGTCATAGTATATTAACGCATGAAAATATCCTAATGACTTTGGATTGCAGAACCCATGTCGGGAGAACAGGAAAACTCCACACAGAAAGGCCCCACACCCAGGATTCAAACCCATAACTTTGTAGGTTTGAGGAAACACTTGTAACCGCTGTACCACCATGTTACCCCCATAACAAAATCATTGTAAAGTAAGGCACAAAAAGATCAAAAAACGTCATAGTATAGTAAGACATAAAAATGTGAAAAAATAAAATGTCATAATATAGTAAATCATAAAAACATAATATAGTAATCCATAGGCATAAAAATTTAAAAAATGTCATAGTATAGTAAGGCATGATAATGACTAATGAAAATGGTTTTAGCCTTTGAAATAAATAAATAGCCTATTAAAACTACCAAACAGTTTCCAAGCCAAATACAGTAGCATTATCAACACTACTACTAGCATCTATTTGTTGCACTGCTTGAGCAGAGCTGCTTAAGAGCCCAAACATTGTTATTATATTTGGCAGTTATGGGTGCTAGAATGGGGGATGGTCCTAGTGCGCTCTTGGGGGCCCCCCCTTGTGGCCATGGGAGCCCTAAGCAGCCACTTAGTTTGCATATCACTTGGGTCAGCCTTGACAGTAATCCTTCTGACCTCCTGGCCTCTTCTCTGCCTACAGGCCAGACAGGCAGCCCCCTGCATCTTGTTTTTCGACGAGTTAGACTCCATTGCCAAATCCAGAGGAGGCAGCGCTGGTGATGCAGGTGGTGCAGCCGACAGAGTCATCAACCAGATACTCACAGAGATGGATGGCATGTCTGACAAAAAGAACGTTTTCATCATTGGCGCCACAAACAGGTGCGTGCATGTGGATGCCCCCCCCCCCAATGTCTGCATTTTCACCCGTTTACTTATTTCTCATTTTGGTCACACCAGACCTGACATCATAGACTCAGCCATCCTGCGGCCGGGCCGTTTGGACCAGCTCATCTACATCCCGCTCCCGGACAAACCGTCTCGCACCTCCATCCTAAACGCCAACCTACGGAAATCTCCTGTTGCACGAGTTAGTTACACACTCATACAAAGACAGATTTTTTTGTACAGTAACTTCCTCATTTACATAAGAGTAGATAGAAGAAATAGTAATTTAAGCTGATGTGGGAAAAAATATCATGTCTTACTTTAAGGAAATACTAAAACTACAAAGCATTTGGTTACTATAACCCAAGTTCTCTGAGAAAAGAACTTTGCATGAGTAAATAGATTCTTATTTTACCCCTTGGATAAAAAGTTTTTAAACTGGGGAGCAAACACATACACAAAGAATAGTATTTCTAGATTTTGTATTTTCACAACACATCAGTTTCTCTATCTCTCTTTCCTTCTGCACCTGCTTTCTCTCCTTCTTGTAGGACGTGGATCTGGAGTACCTGTCTGACATCACAGAGGGTTTCTCTGGAGCTGACCTGACAGAGATCTGCCAGCGGGCTTGTAAGCTTGCCATCCGTGAGGCCATCGAGGCTGAGATCAAGGCTGAGCGTCAGAGGCAGAACAGACCAGGCATCCCCATGGTCAGACTGTCAAGCTGCTACTGCTGCTACACTGCATAATTACTTATTTACGCCATATTTACTGTATTAACCAAGGGATTGCTAATGGGCTCTCTCTGACATTAATGAACACACACACATGCTCCACTCGTCAAATCAGTGCCGGGCTATGTGTGCTCGGTACAGAAAGAGACTGTGGAAGATAAAAAGTTCCCTAAAGGGCGGCTGTGTGTTTTGGAACGTTCAGCCTTTGGACTGGGAACACACACGAACACACACACGCACACACAGTGCATATTGTTTCCTACTGTAGTCCTCATGATGTTTCTATCTGTGTTCAGGATGAGGACTTTGATCCAGTCCCTGAGATCAGAAAGGACCACTTTGAAGAGGCAATGCGATTTGCCCGTCGCTCTGTCAGTGACAATGACATCCGCAAATATGAGATGTTTGCTCAAACTCTGCAGCAGAGCCGAGGTTTCGGAAACTTCAGGTACATACACACCCACACCCACACCCACACATAACAGTACATTCATGTGTCACAACAGAAAATGTAGTAATGGACCTTGTTTTAATTTACTCCTTATTCTTTTCTTCACCTATAGGTTCCCTTCTGCTACTGGTGCACGGTCTGGAGGTCAGGGGTCTGGCCCTGGGTCAGGAAGGCCAAATCTGTACAGAGAAGAAGGCAATGATGACCTCTATCAGTGAAGAAACTCATAGAGCGGCACAGTGTTTTCCTCTCTCACTACTCTGCTTGGCTTCCTTGAGTGGAGGGACACAGATAAATAAAAAGAGGTGGAAATGGCAAAAAGAAAAAAAAAAAGGAAACAGCAACGCAAAAAGAAATATAATAATAATAATAATAATAAAAATAAATAAATAAATGCATAATAACATGAATCGAATGATAAATCAAATAAATTCTATAATTTTGAGTTTCAAAGTAAAAACCAAAACACTTGGCACTAAGATAAAACAATAAATATGTCAACCATAATAACATAAATGCTTTGGGTTACCACACACTGTAATCTGTTAGCAAACTGAAAATTATGTAAGTTGTGTGTATGTGTGAGTTTGATATGCAATAAATAAATTTATTTGTATAGCTTTATGATCACTCCCCCGGGGTTTGTTTTGAAATCCATGGAATATATGTTGTTTTTGCACACGTATCACTTACTAGTGCAGTTTAAAGTACTGTGAAATTACACTGAGGGTGGATATGATAGTTTCCATTTAGCTGCTTCAGTTTCAGGATCCTGGTATTGTACATGCTGCCTCACTGTCACACTTTCATTGCATATCGAGACTCTTGAATAGAAACCATTGTTAATGTTTTTAGTAAAACCCTTTTCCTGCCATGACAAGTCAAAATGTCTGCTGTTAAAAAGGCCTGTTTGAGAAACACAAATGTATTTAGGGATATGCACCATGTACACATAATATTAACTGAAATAATTAAGTCAGATCCTCAACAATGATCCACATGAAACAGTTCACGGAAATTACACAAAAACATTTTTCCCACATATCCCTTTTGGTTTTAGTAATGTAGATAGTCTCTGTTTTGTTTGCCAATGGTAGGTTGTATATAATGCATCCCAATGCAATAAATGGAAATTGAACTAAGGCCCAGATTATATTTGAACATTTTAAAAGCAATTTGTATTTCTGAAAAGTCTGGGGTTCTTTCAACATATAACTCTAGAAAATGTTCAAGTTTCTTTACCTCATAAAATAATGAATAATGAATATAGTTGAATCGGAACTGTTTCATTATCATTATTATTGAACACTAAGTTGGTTGAAATGACACAGAAACCTGCCAGCGGAACCTTTGTTATTTGTCCAGAGGGAAGATGTTCCCCTGAAGCACCGTTCGGCTGTTTATTTCCGGCGAGAGGCGGAAGTAGAAGCAAGGGGCTTGTGGAGGTGACCGAATGGCAGATAGCAGAAACACTTTGGAAACATTAGATTAGCAGGCAAGGTGAACATATTATTTTCAGCTAACTGTGTATAAACGTCGGCGGTGCCAATGGGAGCTCACCTGGCCAGACGGTATATTACCGAGACGGACACCGAGCCGGACCCTTCGAAGAAGTATGAGTTCGACCCGCAGTTCGGCTTCGCAGAGCGGAAAGAGAGAGGTCTGTCCGCAGTGTCCAGTTCAGATCTACCTTGCATCATACAATGTGTTTATTGCAAATTGGTTTGTAGTTAACGTCCGCATTAGCCATGCTAGATTAGCTTGTCAAACGTTAGCCGAGCTAGCTTTATGCTAATTAGCAGCTAACTGGGGTTAGAGGAGAGCCGCTGTCAACCTGTGGCCAACCCGCTCTGCATATTTACCTTTAACTGCTTATTTCAGCCATTGGACACGACACAATCTTGTAAATGCAAAATATTCGTAGAGTAACATCTAAATGATATTGTTATTGGCTAGCTGAAGCTGCATTTTGACTACCAGTTATCTATATTTTTACTGCAGCTCCCCAAGATATGCGAGAACGTGTTCCTGTAACAAGATATTTTCCTCAAATCATAAGCTAATCATTGTATTTTAGTGTGACAACGTTCAACTGACATTCTCAGTTATTTCAGAGGGCATTTAAGGTGAAATCTGACTAATAATTATGTAATTTTTCCCCAACACATTCTGTTGCAGTTTTCACACTAAAAGTCCAACATTGCATTTATAGATACGTGCTAATGCAAAAGGTTACAGCCATTTAATTTCTTTCTTCAATTGTGTCAACCAGACATAATTCAAATCTGAACACCTAAGAGAAATTAAGATATTATCTGGAGACAAATCCTGTAGCCCTACACTAACCAGTTAACTACTTACCTTAGACTTTTACAGAACCCGTTATGATTTTATAGGAATTTGCACATGTTCTGATTCTGATGTAAAGCCTCAAATAAATTATTTAATTTAATATATCTGGGGAGTCATTTCAAAAATGTAGGGTTCAAACCAAAGAATTGACCATTTACAATTCAGCTTCGTTGAATAAAGGGTTTTTATTGGTTCAGTAAAGCCAGTCTCAGTGGCACTGTGCCTCTCTAAATTAGTATAGATCATGAAGACTATATCACTACCTGGACAGGATTTAAACAAACACACACAGTTTTCAGTGAATCCGAAAGACTCATGACCATCCAAATAATATCACGTACTTGTACATTGAAAGATGGCTGAAAATGTTTTTCCGTTTGCCAGAGATGATAGCGAGCCAGGAGCAGATGAACTTGGCCCAGCTGCCTGTGGAGCAGAGGGACTACTGTGCCCATCATCTCCTAAAACTCATGAAGTGTAAGAGGGACAACTGGCCCAACTTCCTGGCCTGCAAGCACGAGAGACATGACTGGGATTACTGCGAACACCAGGAGTAAGTATTTACACCAGAGACATATTTTTAGGTTTAATAGGATTGACTGTCCTAGACATTTATTTGTCATTCTAACTAAAAAAAAAAAAAAAAAAGTTGAAATGAAATCTACTGGCCAAGCCAAAATCCTCATTATAACTAAATCCAATATGTCTTCAAGATTGACAACACTCTTATCACTAGGTCCACTTAGTAGCTGTTCGGGAGCTTTTGATCATATCACACAGTTTTCCTCAGCTGATGTAGGTTACGCAGTTGTCAGGGATTTGTAGAAATTGAGACTTCTCTTTTTCTGAGCACTTGAAGGACTTCCAATCCAAACAGATCTTAAAGATCTCTGTCTCTTCAGGACTCTGAAAACTTGGTAACCAATGTTCCTTTTCGGAAATAAGACTCAACAAGAAAACTCAAAGAAACTTGAAACTTTTTTTTTTCTTTTTTTTGTCAGAACTGAGATTTTATCTCAAAGATTAAATAACCAGTAATTTATAGCAGTACTTAATATTCCAGATCGTTAACTTCCTATTTAATTATTTAAACTTAATCAAATATTATGAAAATTTCATGATATACTCCCAACTTGTCATTAGCTAGCCATTAACCCTGTGTTTTTCTGCCTCTAGCTATGTGATGCGTATGAAGGAGTACGAGAGGGAGAGGAGGCTCCAGCTGAGGAAGAAGAGAATCGAGGCCAAGGCTGAAGCTGCATAATCAGTACATCCTCTAATTCTTCTTCTTTGTATATATGAGCTGCTGTTCACAATAAACAATACTGTTTAATCTTCACCACCGTTGGTCTTAATACTATCGAATCATCAAGTAAGACTTTTGTTTATACAGTTTAACAGTCTCTGCATGAGGAGTTACTCTGATCCTTGGTTGAACAAAGTGGGAGTGAGATTTTAGATTCATTATCTCTGCCCAGACGTCTAAAGCCAAGTGATAGGTTTTTGGTTAAGATAGAAACATAAAATACGAATAAAAATGTTCTATATTGATTCACTGGTTCAAGATTCAATTCTGCCTGCACAGACTACAATTGTTTTCCCAGAATAGATTGTCCTCCATTTTGAGTGTTGATGAAGATTCATCAATTTTTCCTATACGTCCTCATAACTCAGTGGTTGGAGTCTAATAACTCTTGGTACAAAACTCTGACCTCCATTAATTTTGGCTTTGACAAAAGCTTTGTGAAGAAGATCCTTTAACTTCAGCGGCAGGGCATCGAGTCTTTGAAACACTTGTAATATTGTACAGAACTGAGCAAAGCAACAACATTTTTTGTTTACCCTTTTTTTTAATAAATTACTTAATCACACCACACAAATATTGAATGCGGTCATGGTCTAAGAGTAATGGATATCAAAACTGAACAGTTTTAAGATTTGCTGAATTTCACCAGATGCAGAGTCAGCCCCCAAACAACAGTATTAGAAGACATAAGAGTGGTTGGACATCTTGCAGTACACACTGGGTAGCTTGAAGGTGAAAACTGTTCTGGGAGCTCAAATGAACATAAGCCAGTTAATCAATCAGAATGTGTTTGTGGTTAAAAAAAAAAAAAAAAATTAGCAAGTGAAGTGTTTTATATTTTCACTTAACAAGACGGGAGAGGAAGGGAGAGAGAACATCTGGTTGGGCAGGAAAGGAAAAGTGTTAGATTCTGTCAGTCAATCTAATGAATTCTGGTGTAGATTTTGGAGGAGGGAAAAGGGGAGGTGCACCGTCGTCTCAGGGTTGAGGATATTTGACTCCTACAACCAGGGAGAGCTGGATGGGTTAGAGAGCGGCCAAATAGTCCTCTACAGGATGAAAGGCAGGATTGGTGAGCGGAGGGGAGGGTAGTCGCGGAACTCCTTCAGGTAGCTTCGGTGCTTCCCCTTGGCCCAGACGGTCATCTGGATGAAACCCACCAAGGTGAAGAAAGCCACCGGCAGGCACTGCGTCATGACTGTGAAGCCAAGCCAGGAGCCCAGCTGCAACAGGAGGAGGGATGTTAGACACAGACTGATACCAGCAGAGGGCAGCAGTCCCAGGTAAAACATGAATTCATCTTTCAGTGTTTTGTCAAGGCAGACAAAGGAAAAAAAAGACATACAGTTCAAATAGCTACACACGAGACAATATAACCAGGTGGACTCATCTCCGAAGTCTTCCAGCCGTGCAGTTACTGTTATGTACGACAATTCCCTATTCTATTTTCAAGAAATGATTATTGTGTTCACACTGAAAACTTAAGTACTATCAGCTCCCGTCATGAATAAAGCATGTTACCTCATAGGTGTAGTTGGGGCAGGAGACCAGCAGGAAGATCCAGGTGAAGGGATTCTTGGTTGGATAGGGAATCTTCCTGGTCTTAGAGCCTGGATGAAGAAAGAAAAGGAAAGGGAATGTCATCTTTTTTTTTTTTTTAAACTCATCCACTTGTTTAAATGTTCACATTTTGGCTGAATATCAAAAGTAAAACATACTGACCACTGATGATATTCTAAATTAACCTTAATCTGACCTATATTTAATATTATAGAGAAACACTTCAAATGTGAAATCATGTTTTCAAGGGCTTTTGAAAAGCACTCAAATATAATTGGATAAACTGATTTGCATTGAGTTGTTTTTTATTTATGGATCATTAACTATGGCCTGTGAGTTTATCACAGGGACTTCTAAAAATAACTGGTCAAATATCCATTGGAATTTTTATTTTAAGGGGGAAGAAAAAGGCATGCCAGAAAATAAGCTTAACGTTCACTCTGACCAGAGCTATACAGTTGTGTGTCTGAGTGAGAGTCAGATGTACAGGTGTGACAGGTGTGACAGGTTTGACAGGTGTTACAGGTGTGACAGATGTACAGGTGTGACAGGTTTGACAGGTGTTACAGGTGTGACAGATGTACAGATGTGACAGGTGTGTGCGTACCTGGTGGACGGAGGTTCCGAAGAGCAATGTGAATGGAAAAGTTGCCGATCTGACAGAACTGAAAAGAAAACATTAATAATGTCATACAAGTGATTTTATTAGAGCGTGTGTTAAAGTCAGGGCCTGTATCTGCAAAAACTCTCGACAAGATCGACAAAGAGATGAAAACTAATGAGGTAGAAATACTTTTTAAATGGCGTAAAGGACGTTTGTTTATTTTTATCAGTCAACGTAAACGATGCAAGATACGTAACGGAACAAAGTGTTGAGGACAGAAAGATTCTCACCAAGAATATGATGAGCGCCAGTCTTATCTGTTGCTCCCCATAGACTGCAACAAGATAAAATAACATAAGTTATGATGAAGGAAGGAGTTACAATGGTATGACAACACGGTATATGAGTGTTGTGTGTTTGCACGTGTGGGTTCGGCGCATACTCACTTGGCGGTGTATACAACGGGTGGTTGATATAATACGCCATCCAGGCTGCGAAGCCCCAGTAGTACGTACAGTTCTGAAACAGAGTACGTGACAGGACCATTGTCACTGAGACTTACTTGTGGTGGCAGAGATACACTTTTTCAGATCATACACAATCAATTATTCACCTTTTACGCCACACAACCTACAGCACATCTTTGGACACATTCATGCGTGGCAAGAGTTTGAGCAGGAGAATGTATCTCACCTTAAAGATGTTGCGTAACGGCATTGTTCCATGAGAGAAGCGATGGACAAACAGCGTCTCCAACAGTCTCTTAACGTAGTGGAAAGAGTGACACATACAGGCGAGACTGGAAAAGGCAGAAACACTTGAATTAGCCCACCTACAGTAATTAAAAGGAGGATGCAAACACGTGGCCTCCTGCCAATGAGAACAAGGCGCCGACAATTTCATCATATTGTCCGAGAGCGAGACGATTTTTAGGGTGGCTGACATGAAAAAAAGCTCTATTAAAGCGATAGTTTGACATTTTGGGGAAAATGGGTATTTCCTAACTTTAACTAACTTTTGCCAAGAAAGCAAATAGCTTTTTTTTTCCTCCGACTTGTTGAGAAACATTCAACTTTATGCGGCGATGCTTGCCTGCTGTGACCAAACCACTGGTGGTGACAGATGTGGATAAAGTCCACAGCTCCATTACTGGAGGCAAAGTACAGATCCTGCCGGTCGAATATTTCTCCAATACAAGTGACAGTTGTCAGTCAAGTTTTTACTTCAGTTAAAGTACTGCAGTACTTGCTTTTACTGTAAAATACTTAAGTATTCAAAAGTTCTTTTTTTGTCAACACATTGTTTTATTGTTCCACAGTGTATTTACTGAACCTAACGACTCTGAATCAACCCACTGAATGAGCCGACTGACTGTAGAACCTGTGGAATAAAAAGCTTGTAGAAAATGCTACAAAGCCAATAGAAATAGCCATTAGCCAATAGTTTGCTGTGATTGGTTTTTCTCCTGTGATGAAAACAGCGTATGGTCTATCACATTTTCAAAACTAAAAGAAAATTCATTCCAGACAAAAAGCTCTGCTTCAAAGTAACTACTTCATAGAAATGCAGTGGAGTCAAAAGCACAATATTTGTCTTTAAGTGTAGTTAAAAAATAATACCCAAGTAAAGTACACATACTGGAAAAATATTTAAGTACAATACTGAAGTCAATGTAGTTTTTTACTTACTAACTAACCCGTTAACTAACTATATGAAATGTTAGTGAAGGTGTGTTGGAGACACTCACTGTACGACCCAGTGTTTACTGGTGGTAAAGTCATATTTGGGTGCGTAGATGAAGGGAACCCTGAAGTAGAACATCAGATAGATGACCAAAGGACCAGTGTACTCTGTCAGAAAGACCTGGAAAAAGAAGGTAGGACAGGGTAAGTCAGAGCCTTGGCTCAGTCTAGTGTGTCCTGCTGCTTTGATGTGTTAGAATTATACATTTATAAATCCCTCTGCTTATTGCGTCTCTACCTGTCTCGCCTCCTTTTCACAGCAGAGCTAATACAACTTTAACTTTAAGAGTGAACTTTACTACAGCAAATTAACTTCAGGGTCAGGAGGAAACTTCTGCCCCCTTCTCCCTTTTTACCCAGTGGGAAATCTCAATATAGCTCTGCTTGATCCCACTCGCACTCTGATGTATGTGGGCTAGTCAGGACTGTGTCTGACTGTGACAGCACGACACGTTTTCCCGTATTTGGACGTCTCTGTGTTGCACTCACTGTGACCCAGCTGATCTGGGCTCCCAGGTCTCTGAAGTAGAAGGTTGCCGTGGTTCCCACAGGAAGATGCTGCAGAACATCCTCATCCTTCAGAGACTTCCCCTCTGAAAAACACACACATTAACTCTTACGCACTCTTGAGATTTACAACAAATTAGGAGCTGATTGTAGCGCGAACCACTCCTCATTTACTTTATTTATACTGATAAACACTGTAGCTGACTTACTGGGGTCGAGGCGAATGGACTGTCTGGCTGGGTACCACTGAGGATCTGAAAAGGACAGATAAATACGTCACACACATCTTTAGACAGAAAATAAAGTCAGTGTTTCTATGTGCTCTTTGAAGAGTTCCTTCATCATAGATGAGATTTATGAGGCTTGAGTTGTTTGTAGAGAGATTGCACTCACGGCTCTTGTGGAACATCGACTTGATCTCCCCAATAGTGGCATTTGGCTCGACCTACAAATAACACCACAATAATAAGTGGAGGGACACACACGCATAGACAGACACACACAAACACAAAGGTACAGATGATAACCCCGTTCTCCATTTATGATGGTGATTAGGGGTAAATTTAGCTCTGGCTGTGCCCACACACCCCATGAATGTGGGCTGTTTAACAGCTGGTATTAGGGTTTCAGAGAACCTCGACAAATGCATACACACACACACACACACACACACACACACACACACACACACACACACACACACACACGCGCGCGCGCCCATACATAACAACAGCTAAAGTACACGACCTTCTGCCAGGCTGCCAACTACACCAAATATAAACACAGAGACAACACAACAGAAACATGAAGAGCACAGCAAAGCAAATGTGGACACACACACACAGCTGTTAAAGGTGGGATAATGGAGCAGTGAATCCCCCTGGACTGAGGGTGAGTCCAGTGATTTAAAGTCAAACGCCTTTATCTGTTTGAGTTGAGGCAGCTCACGCACTACACGCCTCCCTGATACTCTTCTCTTTTCAGGGGTGGACAGTAACCAAGTATTTGACTATTGTACTTAAGTATATTTTTTGAGTAACTGAACTTTACTTGAGTATTTTTTTTTTTTTGGAAACTCCAAAACTTTTACTCCACTACACTTAAAACACAAATATTGTACTTTTGACTCCACTACATTTCTATGAAGTATTCGTTACTTTGAAGAAAAATATCTTAAGTCCACGTTATAAACTTTAGAAATAAAGAGAGATTCCTTTCGTTTAAATGTTTGCTGTGTTTACCACGACCAAACTGCAACTTCTACATCCATCCATTATCTGTACCACTTATCCTTATAGGGTCGCAGGGGGTCTGGAGCCAATCCCAGCTGACATTGGGCGAGGGCGGGGTACACCCTGGACAGGTCGCCAGTCTATCGCAGGGCTGACATATAGAGACAAACTATGGGCACTTTAGAGTTGCCATACTTTTGGACTGGGGGAGGAAGCCGGAGAACCCGGAGAGAACCAGCACAGGGAGAACATTCAAACTCCACACAGGAAGGTTCAGTAAATACACTGTGGAACAATACAACAATGCATTAACAACTTTTGAATACTTAAGTATTTTTAAAAGCAAATGACTCGATCAAGTAATGG
Source organism: Seriola lalandi dorsalis (assembly GCF_002814215.2). Taxonomy (NCBI): domain Eukaryota; kingdom Metazoa; phylum Chordata; class Actinopteri; order Carangiformes; family Carangidae; genus Seriola; species Seriola lalandi. The sequence continues at coordinate 732,435 of NW_019525207.1, read as the reverse complement.
AGCTGTGTACTTTATCCACCTCTGTTAGTAATGGACGAACAAAATCATAGTTTAAAAATAGTCGGCTATAAAAACGAACTTAAAAACATGCGAAGAGGTGATCAACCCTTCCTTCGCTATTTTGTAAGTGATGGACCGTGCATCTTTTAAAGCACTGCAAGTTACTGAATTGAAATACATGCAAACGGATAGTTGTCAACTCATTAACTAAAACAATGCACCAGAAAATTCCTCATTACAATAAAAACAAACCCTGCAATATCAGCTGCACATTGACATCATTATAGCAGCTCAGGCATCAGCATCTGATTTCTCTCAAGCCTTTGACATTTATGATTCCAGTGACTGGTTTCTCAAAACATTTTAGCTGAAGGTCTATATTTACCTGCTGGCCTGGATGAGGAGAGCTAAGATGCTTGTTTGAAATTTATACCTAAAGCAATCATACTGTCCCAGCACAGGTGTGACACAAGAGCAAGAAATTATGAAAGCATATACAGTAATTCCATAAATGTGTCATTATGAGGAGCTAATAAATCTACATGTTTGTGTATTAGGCTGCATGAATGTTTAACTCAAAACAGTCAATGGCAATTTACTGTTAAACCATTATACCACTGAACTCTACGGGAATTTGAGCCACAAGGACAAATTCAACTGTTAAAAGTTTTTATGTTTCATCTTTGTTAGATGGCACTAAGCTTTTGGACAGAATGTAATTAAATACCCAGCACTGTACTAAACAGCTGTATGAAAGTGTTCAATATGAAGACTGTAGCACTGATAGGATCTCAGTGCTAATGTTAGCAAAAATTGCCCAAAACATTTTACTTTTCAAGGCATCTTTAAAAAGACTGGAAATTTAAGGAAACTATTTGTTCTTTTTTTTTTTTTTTTTTATGACACAACAACAACAAATTATAAACCCGATCAACAGATTTACATTCTGTAATTGCTTTTCAATTGAACTCCCAAAGAGTTTCAGTTGTTCTGTGGTTTTCCTCACAGACTGTATGATCCATCTGCAGTAGACTGAAGAAATGTAGCACTGTACATGAACTGGCTCCTAGTCACGTCCCACTGAAGACCACGTGCCATTTTCAGCAGGATGACATCATTGAGGAACCACCTCTCTGTGACCCCTGACACCCTCCCGTCGTTCTACAGGATTTATTCAGTATTGAGATGGCTGAGTCTGTCTTAAACACTGTACTGACCCAGCTCTGTTAGCCTACTTTAGGAAACCAGTCCCCCCAAAGGGCCCTCTTTCCAGGTCCCGATCTATATCTGTCATATCTGTGAACGGCCTCTCCAAAGGTGTTAATATTGTAGATGCTATCACCATGGAAACTCTGCTAAGCCGACAACAGGCTATAATCCAGTAAGGATAGCACCTTATGTGTTGGGGTCTTGAGGAGCAGCCCTTGGTAACACCACTGTAAACTTGACTAATGCAACTCTATACACCAACAGCCCTCACACCAACAATGCACTAAACCCTTCTAATGCAACAGCACTGACTTACAGGCAGAGCACTAACAGATAAAAGCCGTCTAACACTAAAATAACAAAGTGAAGGCCAAGTACTATTTACTCTAGATATACCTGATAAAACAATAGGCTTAAACATCCTATCAAATTACATGTGGCTAATACAACAGTGATATCCTTTAGTCCCGATAAACACAACAACAACTCCATCACTCAATATCCCACTGGCCTTGCAAATACCTATTAAAAAATAAAAACTTTAAGTGAAGTGATGATGTCCAGTGATGTTGAATTTCCCGCATCAAGAAAATCTGTTACACGTAAGCTGCATATTGCATTCATATAGCCACTAAATAAAATAGAAAATAATGCAAATGCAAAAAAACAAAACAAAACTAATCATTCAATTTTCCATTATCATAAACACGTAGTAAAAGATTTACACAATAACACTTGCTCCAATTTTACACATCTTGCGCACCAATAAATATCATTACCTCTGACAAGGAGCTTATGTTTTCTCCTTAATCTCTTTATTTGTCAGCAGGATTATGTGAAAAGTACTGAGCGGATTTGCAGTGAACTTGGGGAAGACAGGGAACAGGGCAGGGAAGCACCCATCTAATTTTGGGGCAGATCCAGATCATTTACTATGAATTTGAATTATTTTTCCCCTGAAGTCTGGTGTGTGTTGTTTGACATAAGCGTTGATGTAGGTATTATCATGTTTTTATTTTACATTATTCCATGTGCCATGTACTTATACTTTGCATGCGTGCGTGTAAAAGATAAACATCCCTGATTCTGACTTAACTTTTTTTTTTCAGAATATATAGCATTTGCATTTTAGTCTGTAAACACTGTTTTCCCATTCAGCTCTGCTCTCCAGCTGTGCTGCACCCATAGTGAGTACAAAAATCTTCATCTATCACAACTGATAATGCAATATGGAAACAGATTTTTGTTTCTGTTTTCACAAAATATAAAAAGAACAACATGCTAATAAGTGCCAGAATATCAAACTGGCTAACAACTAAGTCAATATTCAGGTCCTTGTCCTCTCAATGAAACATATTGGAGCATATAAAATTCCTTCCAGACGCTTCAAGCTACATTTCAAAAGCAGAAATCTTTCCAGTTGCTAGGTCTGTGGTTGGTTTCTGGTAAACGATGTACAGAAGGAGATATCCTTCCAGATATCCAAAACCTGCTGCTGAAGGCCACAGCCAAAGATTTGGCGTGACTGGCACCAAAATGAATGTAATATATGAGATAACATGAAGTGATGAGATAATATACTTTCCTAAAATTACTTCACATACAGAGATATAGTTTCTGGACATATTTTCCAAAGTGCTGTGGTAAAACAAAAACAGTTGTGCCACCTTCAATTTCACAAAAATATCTCCCGCTGCTTGAACAAAAGGAAAATTATGAATATCAGGAATCATATATTAATGATGATATATCCTCACAAATTGTATGCCATGATTATTATATAAAAAATACATTTGATAGAGATGTTTTCTCTGCTGCTCATTCACAAACTGAGGTGGCGTTGTAATGTCTTGTATTGTAAGGTGGGTTATGTCTACACACACAATGACTATGGAGTTGAATCTCGAACACAGTCGCAATGAAAGGTGAAACTTTCACAGTTGCAGTATTTGTTGCAGGGCTGTCCCACTGGTGTGGACAATTGTACAGTTGTTTACGACATTTTGTCCACCTCCTGTGCCTGTGCGTGCCAAAACCCAGCAGTGTTGTGTCATATGTGTGAAAGGGCTCTCATGAGCACAGAGAGTTACACTCGCAGTTACACACCCACTGACTGACAGCGAGGGCTACAGCTACAGCAGCTCTACGGTGTTGTAGAAACCGCCTGACGCACATACACACACGTCTGTGTTTTACAGTAACACAGGACCAGACATATTGCACCTGTTCAATTTAGCAAAGCATACAGACACAAGGACAATTAAACCTGTTTTAAATAAATGAAAAAAACAAAAGAAATAAGTTCTCACCTTGTCCAGGAAGCAGAGCTTGTCCTTGGTCTTGGCATCCAGTATCTCCACCTCAAAGAAAACAACAGCCTTTTTAGCTTTTTTAGCAGGTTTGCGTTTGACGGGGGCTTGCACTGGCAGCGGGGCAGCCACTGCCACGCCATTAGCCGCCTTTTTACCGCTGGTGGCCTCTAGTGCTAGGGCATCCATGTCCACAGTCCTCCTCCTGCACTCAGTTTATTCCCTTGTTCCCCTCGCTCTTCCCCTTGCTTCTCTTGTCACTCTTGACTGTCTCAGATGCTCACCAAGAGGAGAGGGGCAGCACTCAGCTGTGGAAATAAATCTGTCTCCCCCCTCCTGCTCCTCTGCCCCTCCCTCTTCTTCCTCCTCTCTGTCATTCTCTCACTCTCCCTCCCTTTTTGCCCCTCTCTCATTCCTTCACTCCTGGCACGCTGCTTTATTTAACTGCCAGCCGACCCCTGGCGCGCAGACATATACCACATGTGTGTGTGCACAGTTGCATACACAGGAATGCCCAGTATCCCCCTGGCAAACTGTCCACGATAGATCATCTGTGTGTACCTCATGAGGGAAACTTCTAGAGCCGAGAGTGGCAGCTTCATTTCAGGGCATCAATGACATGGTTTTGAAATATAACCCCTCCCTAAAAAAAGACACCTGATGACCTGTGCCACCTCTCGACCCCTGGCTAAGTGGGAGGTTGGAGGAGAGGTATTATGACAAACAGCAGCCCTATTTTCCTAGTTTGACCCCTTCTCTTCCTCTACCAGCTAAATATAAATGTCTACTGCCAACTCTGCATAAACAGCCCTCTCCCTACAGACCCCCATCCATCTACACCTATGTAGTGATGTCACGGCTTTGCTGTCAATCACACTATGCTGCCATTCAATCAGTGACTGTGTGTGTATGTAAACCAACTGTAGTCCACTCTAACTACAGCTCCTATGTCCATCACTATCCATTTCACCTGCTGGGAGACACCTGCCAGACCCAGTTCAGGGTCTCACATGTTCTTCCTTGAAACCAAACACATGGGGAGTCACCCTTTCCTGCCACCAAGGGATGATAATACTCCAGACTCTGAGGGCTTAACTCAGGGCATTCCCCTTGGTGAAGCCAGCCACCCC
>NW_019525207.1:672888-727767 GCF_002814215.2 Seriola lalandi dorsalis | reverse complement strand
CCCCACCCCCACTCAACTCTCGGGATACAGTTTCCATAATGAATGAAAGACATATAGTCACAAGTGGCATCGTTTTTTCTATTTATGGACTTGAATGGATGAATATACAGAATGAAAATCTGTGGGTACCAATGAAATATGTTCTGTTATGTGAAAGATCACCATCTCTTCTATTCCATCAACATTGAATTTGGACACACGTTTGGATGTCTTCCGGTAGACACCAGTGACCAATGCATTTTCACCTCACTTTGATTTACTGTGTCACATGACAATGTAGAAAAACAAGCATGAAAACAGTGATTCAGTTTTCTGGCTTGAAATACACATTTTGCCAGAATATAAGGCTACTTGCCTGTTTAAAATTTTAAGTGTCGTTTTATAAAATAATAAATTTAGCTGCTTTTTTACTGCGCAAATGACACATTCATGTGTGCTTAAAACAAGCAGGACACATGACACTGCAGTCGAGACTTCAGGGAAATAAACCCACTCAGTCCTCGCGGTGCCAGGCATACCCACTGCCACTGTACCTCCCCCTTCTCATCTATATAAAGCCTCTGTCTGGCAGTGACAGTCTGTCACAGAAATGGACACTGGGGTGAGAATGAAGCGGGGAAAAATAAGCTTTAGTTGCGACAGTGGACTTCTACTTTGTCACTAGTTTTGACTGTACCTCATATCTGAAGGTAAGGGCTTTTTTTTATTTTATCTAGAAGGACTGCACTTAGAAAGATTAACAGACACTCTGGAAATGGAAGTGTTTGTACACACTGCCAGAGAGTGATGGACAGTCAGTGTGACAGAAAGGCAGATCGGTGTGGAAGTGATGCAGCTCTCTGGTGCTATCTGCTGTAAATGTGATGGAACTATGAATAAACTGGTCCAAGGGGAAAACACTTAGAGCTTAATCTTTGTTCCAGGACAGTATTGTAACTTAAAAACATCACTGTTGAGTACTTTTAGTTTGATCATGTATTTTTGTTTAACTTTATCTGTTGTGCTCTGTAATGCGTTCAATGCAGGGAAAGTGAAGAATAAAAGCTATTCTTAAAAGATTGAATTAAAATGAACTCAAACCGCATCCGTTTGCAGCAGTGTGAGTATTTACCTTTAACATACTCTGCACTGGTTATGGTGTCAGTCATAGTCCACACCCAGCTTCGATCACATTTTTGTGCCTTAGCATACCTGTTGTGCCTGTGACCTGGTTAACCAAGCTGTACTGCAAATGCAAAAACCTCTACCATGGTTACATGCTGTATTTTGAGGTGTTACCTACACTTGTGACTTCACAGTATTTTGTAACAGTCACATATATTGGTGTTTGATGATCTGTGGTTTTTCTTCACAGAAGCTGAAGAGTCACACGTTTCAGTGGGTCCAAGAGTTGCATCCTTGGCCTAATAACAACACCGTAGCTTCATACAAACGTCAAAACCTTGCAGGCTAGTAGTTTTCAAATGCCTCTATGAGTGTCGCCACACATACTGGAGAGTAAGAGGTGATAACTGAGGATGGCTGTGCAGAGGTGAGTTAACCAGATTGCAAGGGTCGCAGGAGTGGTCTAAGGTTGATAACAGCGCTGAAACACTGAACACTGTGTGAATAACAATAAAGATTTAATTATACCAAGTTTATTTATTGATTTATTCATGTATTATGAAACAAAGTTCAAATTTAAGAGCATGCTTATCATTTCAATTACATTTTCATTAACTTTATTCCTAAATCTATGAGAAATTTGATCAGTTCATGTCATCATTTGAATGTTGATTTGCCCCTCGTAGGTTACAAAAGCCACATCTGTCGACAGAAAGACGGGGAACTGGAGCAGCCACCGGTTGGCTCAGTTTCTGTCAGACTGCTTCAGATCCTGTCTGATGGGTTTTAGGTGCTCAAGAAACTCTTTTGGTGGTAGAAGTAGTAGGCTACAATGGGTAAGTAGCATGGGAGTCATGGGTGTTTACCAACAGGTAGTCACAATACTGTCCCTTTTTTTCCTTTGAGGAGTGACTGATTTTTAAAATCACACACAAGCCATGAGGGTTGATTTAACTGGGCTGAATTTGCGCATTTGACTGTTCACCTGCATTATTGGGTAATAACAAGATAAGAAGCGCCATGAGTCATTCCAGCCAGAGATGGCGATGATGCCGAGCATTGTCCTACACAGAGAAGATTTGTCACATACAGCTCCAATGGGGAGCTTCACAAATACACGACGCAAATGTAATTCCTCGTACATATAGGTGCAGCTTGACTTTCAGGGTTTACAGTGGCAAATGCAAAACAATTAATTTTCCCTGTACGAGAGGCCACAATACCCTGGTCACAGCCCCCAGCCCGTGACAGGCGGTGTAGCTTGCAGCATGCGATCCTGAATGCCCATGTTTAAAGCTCTACATTTGACTGTTCTGCTGGAGTTTACACTTGGAGAATTCCCAGGAAAATTCCCAGTTGGTCTGACTAATTAGATTTTGGCTCCATGAAGCCCCCCTATTCAAGGTTTAGAGTTTCATGGACACTACTCACCTCGTAGTGCTTCATCTTGGCAGTTTGCAGCCCCTTCCTTAATGTCCCAGATGAGTGACAGGAAAGCGTCCAATCAGAGGAGTAATGTACCACTGCTGAGGCCACACCAGGCGGGCACTACGTTGTTGCTGCAGCCAATCAAAACCGGCAAAAAAAATCAGACGAATACACCCTCACGCTCGACGACGTAGCCAATGAGATTTTAGGAAAGGGAGAAGTCGTGGCTAATAGGATTTTTTGTGCTTACTTATCCGACCATAGACTGTAAATAAAAATCCAACGGTCACAATTGCACTTATTACGTTATTTCATCTTTAAAAGTTTGCTTTCTCTTGCTTAGATGCATTCCTGTGTCCATTGTGGTCTCCTTGTGTATAAGAAATAAAGTTTTTACATTTGCCCACGTAGACTGTTGTTGTCACCTTATTATAGGCTTTGAATTGCTTACTTTAGTCAAGCACATTTACCCCAATATAATATTGTCTTATACAGTAAGACAGCACAGGGTAAACACAAAATGATCCAGGCCAAATATATAATGATGTATTCCTATATTTTCAATAGTTATATTCTATAATGAGCCTGGCCACGGGTCACACATTGCCAAAGGCAGCATAATTGTCAAAATATACATATACAGGACTACATTTGCCCATAGTTTGAACTGATATCAAAAGTTAGGGACATAGGCCTACAGGGAATGCTGACTTACAAAAAACAGGACTGTTCTGAGCTCCACCTTAAAAAAACAAAAGAAGAAATCATACTGTGATTTGGGTGGGTCTGTAGAGCTACTCACATCTGCAGTGATATTTAAATTTTTAACTGGCAACAGCACTAATCACTGAAAAACAAGTTTTGCTTCACTTGATACAGAAAAATTTCCCATAGAAGTGGCGTAATCACTTTTCTTCAAGCTAATTCCAAATTTTACATGCAGGCTATAATGATTTATTATTTTACTGTCTATAAAAACATTTTCTGGTATAATCAACCAATCATCAAGTGTCTACAGGTGTGTGACTTATTCAGGGTTCTCTTTGGTTTCAGTAACTTGGCACTATATTCAATGTGAACACTGACACTGTAATACTGCATGCTTTACCTGTCACAACACATCTCTGGTAGGGTTTAGCTTGAAAGACAGGCAGCATGGATCTTGTACAGTGCAGCTACAATGCTGCTTTGAAGGACTACACATACACTTTGTTGCAGTGTTCAGTTATCTCTCAAATTTTAATTTTGGTGATGTTTGTTGGTGTCTGGCTACATAAATTAGTTCAGTTCATACAATACAAATGATAATACTGTGATGTGTGTTTATACTTTTACATCTTCCATAGAGACTTTGGAAAAACAACAACAAAAAAAACAAACATTATAATTTACTATAATTACTTTGAAATAGTATGTGTTACATGAGTAAGTGTCCAAGAAAGCGTGAGCAGATTGGAAATATTTGGGATTATTTTGAATGACCTTGCCCTTCTAAAAGTGCCACAGTGTTCTGCCCTACATGTCCCTGTTGTGCACCACACTAGCAGCAGTATGCAGGGGATTTAGTAGTCTCAAATCTGGGCCATGCCCAAGCATAACAGAAGCTGCTGCCAGCAGTCAATCCACAGCTCCACTTCGGTGCGGCAGGGTTTTGTGAGTTTTATTTGGGTTTTTATTATTATTATTTCTCACAAAGCTTGCACAATATGCTTTTGTAGGTTTTCGCATATTGAGGTTTTCTTCGTTGTTTGTGACATTCACTGTGATCGCTTATGTTGTAATCCGATAGAGTCTGGTATGGCAGTAATGTCCGTAGGGACAGTACATTTTTTTCTTTACGTTAAGACTGGAACAGAAGTCATCTCCAATATTATCAGCAAAAAAGTTTAAAATATTATACGGTTCCTTACAAAGACAAAAACATATAGGGTACACGTCCATGTTGCGATGTTTGCTGTTTTGGGAGAAGATAAAGATATATAAGTTAGTGTCCGCAGTTATTTCCGACAGAGCTTGAAGGCAGCATGAGGTGCCGTGCCTCTGGGCGTGTCTCTGTTGGACCGTCACAGTTGAGACAGTTCAGGCTCTTTATGGAAAACTCTGGAAGTTTCTACGGGGTTTAAAAGAAAATACCCGGAGCGCAACCGTGTGAGGCGAGACAGAGGAAGGACCGACGAACAGTGCAGCTCCTGTACTTCACTGACAGCTGTTTCTGAACAGCTTCAAGTCTTACAAGACAAGCCGCTGGATGGTCAAAATGGGTAAAGACTACTACCACATTTTGGGAATCAAGAAAGGAGCATCTGAGGACGATATAAAGAAAGCTTATCGTAAGCAGGCTCTACGCTTTCACCCCGACAAAAACAAGTCACCTGGAGCCGAGGAGAAATTCAAAGAAATTGCTGAAGCTTACGACGTTTTGAGCGACCCGAAGAAAAAGGATGTCTACGATCGTTTTGGTGAAGAAGGTAAGATTCATTACTCCTTCAACTGTGCAATTACTTTGGTGGTCCTTAAAGTGAAACCAGCTGACGTAAGAATAACTTAAACACTGCGTTAATACATGGACGTCAGCTACAGGCATGGCTGAAACATGTCAGTATCAACTCTGCATGGGACTAAGACGACATTAATGATATCTTGTGTGTAATGGCGCTCCCAGCTCTCCTCTGCCGTCCTTCAGCCCAGGCATGTAGTTGAGCCAGGAAAGGCGAGGCTTCACCAACAGGAAAACTCGCATTACATGTTTCTACAAGAAGTCAGTGACAGTCTGAAACAGCTTTTGTTCAAACCTGAGTTCAGGATAGGAGCTTGAACGAGCGGGGATTAACGTGCAAGGTTGATGTCAGTGGTTGTGACACACGGAAACTTAAAACGTGCGACACACACTTTATCCCTATATTCTCACCTATTTATGAACTGTGGAAAGTTAAAGAAGGACATGGACCCTCTTTTTGAATCGTCGAATAGACATGTAGATGAATGTAAGAAATCTGCATTTGTAAAAGTTTTAGACATGCTTTCGGTTTTATACTTGAGATGTTAATTTATGACGGGAAAAGGGAAGTGTCGACAGTATGGCACCGGATGTGTTACCATGGCAACAATACCATGCGTATCAACATTGCACGTGTTTGCATGGTTCTCATGTTTTGTTTCCATTTGACAACTATCAAAGCAGCATTAGACAGTAAAAGCAATTGTAATAATTTTCATGGCAACACTATACAACATTTAGTTTGTAATAATGTATATCCAATTAAATCACAGCCGGTCACGAGGACGTATCTATTTTTTTATACATCCATTATGGTTTTATAGATAGGAACATTTCCAAACAAGCAGGCTGATGAGTAATGCTTTGGCACACAGCTTAACAACTGCCACAGCAGCTGCAGAGTTTTGTGGGTTTGTGTCACATTTGGTATGGTGGCGTCTGCACACATTGAAGTGTGTTGTGCGAAGTTAATCAGACTTTTTAAGGAGGGGTTCGCTGCAGTTCATTTTGCACTTTGTCAAAAACAAGTTCTACCGATTTGAAAACTATCTGAGGTAAATCAATAAGCTAACAGCAGCCCAAAATGAATTCCTGTCAGTGTCTCAGTCGCCATTATTTTGTTGTACCTGAAAGGGAGATTTTGATATCAGCTTCTGCACATCCGCTTGTTCTTCTTTTGGGCAGCAATCAGTATGAATGCACATGAATAACTACAGACATACATCCTGTTTTTGTCTGGAATGACCCCAGGCTAATAGGGAATAGTAACAGTATAATAGTAACACAGAGGGATTTTGTTCATGTTGAATTTACAGAACATCTGGCAGTAAACTCTACTGGTTGTGTTGTTATTAGTTTTAACATGATGAATGTTTTGCTGTCGCCTTTACTTCTTGGGCACTCTCATTTCAATATCAAAACATAAAAATAACACGGATCGTTATGTATGCCTGACAGGATTCAGTGACTCTTGTGATGACCTTGATGTGGGTATGATAACTTACATGAAAGATGCCATAATCGTACTAGCATTAATAATAGCATTTGTGTGTATGTATTTGCATTGTGCATCAGCAATAAATCCTAACATAACACTGTCTGTGATAAACTGTTTCATATAGCAACAAATGTTTGAATTTTAAATCTAATACTATATGTAGTGCATTATGAGTTGTGTAAAAGTAAAGGGACGTCTCCCTCATGAACGACACTCATCTATCTGTAGGAATAGAACAACACACTAAAGGAACGTACCACACAAAGATTCACTCCTTTTTTAGTGATAAACGCTGACTGATTGTTTCTCTCACTCAGGTCTGAAAGGCGGAGGCCCCTCAGGTGGTGGTGGTCCTGGCACTTTCAGCTACACCTTCCAGGGCGACCCTCATGCTATTTTTGCTGAGTTCTTTGGTGGACGTAACCCCTTCGAACAGTTCTTTGGTGCCCGCAATGGGGGCATGGATGAGGACATGGACACTGATGACCCTTTTGCCCGCTTTGGGATGGGGGCCGGTGGAATGGGTGGCTTCCCCCGCTCCTTCAGCACTGGTATGGGAGGAATGGGTGGTCACAGTAGCGTTGTAAAGAAGCAGCAGGACCCCCCTGTGATTCATGATCTGCGGGTGACCTTGGAGGAAGTTCTGTCAGGTTGCACAAAGAAAATGAAAATCTCTCGTAAAAGACTGAACCCTGATGGGCGAACAGTAAGGACAGAAGATAAAATCCTGGAGGTGCAGATAAAGAAGGGGTGGAAGGAGGGCACCAAAATCACATTTCCTAAAGAGGGGGATGAGAGTCCCAGAAACATTCCAGCTGATGTGGTCTTTGTGCTGAAGGACAAGCCCCATCCTATGTTTAAACGCGACGGCTCTGACATAATTTACACAGCCAAGATCTCACTCAGAGATGTAAGTTAAGATAACATTTAACTTAGTGACTTATTGTTCATACAAACACCCAGTTTTGCTTTAAGACCAAAACTAAGAATTGTGGTTATCACCTGTAAATAATGAGCAGAATGAAGTCTTTATTGGTGCCTATTCATGATCCAAACTAATGTTTTTTTTCTCCCTTTTGTTTTCCCTTCCATCCCATCAGGCCTTATGTGGCTGCACAGTCAATGCACCCACACTGGACGGTAGAGCGGTAACCGTGTCAACAACAGATATCGTGCATCCAGGTATGAAGCGGCGGGTTAGCGGAGAGGGGCTGCCTTATCCCAAACGGCCTGATCGTCGAGGTGACCTGATAGTGGACTATGAGGTCAAGTTCCCAGAAAGGCTCAGTCAGAGTGCCCGGGACACCATCGCCCAGGTCCTCCCGCGATCATGAACAAAACAAAATGACCTTCAGGACTTTATCACACTGCCAACAATTTTTTTTTGTTTTACATTAATGTTCGAGCAGAGGTTAAAATCACACGAGTACAGACACATGGTCATTGAGCAGATCCTCCTGTGTGTACACCGTCAGCCATAGTGTAAATACCAACATGGGAAAAAGCTCACCATGAAATGAGTGCAGCGTTTCACAGGGCTAAAATGTAAATATGACCAATGTTGTTTGATGTTTGTTTTACTGATAGATTGATGAGAATAAGTGTATAATAATATATAACATATGTGCATTATTTTGTCGGAGCTATCGTTGGTAATAAAGGTTCTCTTTGACAAAGAAATTTTCTTTTTTGTATGAAATTGCAACATGAAGATTTCCACTGAATTATTTACATACTTAAGATAAGTGCAAATGTGCTCTTACAGTGTGACTGTCCCAAATTGAAATGAAGGGGTGACTTAGTTTCATACAAAGACAAACACAAACACAAAGAAAAGTATTTATTCTGTATTTAAAAGCACATAATGAAGCTTTGGCAAATTCAATCTGGAATATCTTCAATCACGTTTTGCTGTTTCTTCACACTAATTTCCTGTATCATTTCATCAGTTCCACATGATCATAGTCCTTTAGACTCAGTTCAATTAATATCTTTGCATGCACACTATAGTCCCTTTTATATATTATGAAGGTTTTAATGATTCAGGATATGATAACCTGATTATTCACTTATCTATAATTCTAACATTGTCCAGGTTTCTGTTCTTCTGTGCATGGTCTTTAATGCCTTCACATTACAGACACCCTCATTGTCACATCTGTACTGAGCTGCACTGTACTAGTACAATCTTTGCTTCATTGAGGTCTACTGATTCAATAGTTTTACAGACTGAGGAAGAGTTCTTTTATCTGTTTAATAAAATATGAGAGGGGTCTGATGTAATATACCAGCCAGACAATTTTTTCAGTATAAGCAGTTTTGACTGAAGCGTTTGACCCACCTTCGTTGAGCAGATACGTAGCCGTCTGATCAGCCGGCTTTGAGCTGAACAGAGAGAACTGTACCATAGCTGACTTAACCTTACTATACCAAAGCACAGATTCACTGTATTTTTCTGTATTGGAAAAATCATGACAGAATCTGTGTATTTGCTAAGAATGTAAACACGCATTTGTATTTTTTTTTGCCCCGATCTTTAATGAAAAACAATACAGACATGTGCCCAACATAGTTGTGGACATAGTGTCAATAGTACAATACAATACAACATACAATTACAACAAAATACAATTTAAATAAAACCATTGAAAAAAAATTTAAAGAAAAAAGTACATGAAAAGAAAAAAAAAGACAAATTGGGATATTACCATAGACTGTAAAGATGGACATAGCCTCCATGCTATCACCATATGTTTTCTGCTGCTCCGCCGTCACCATCTTGGCAGTGCTGACTCCACCTGACTCCAGGCTAAGCCAAAAATGGGCAAAGAGGTGGGGCATGTGCGGAGACTTCTGCACATGCCATTTTAATAACTGCAGCAAGCATACCTCCTGTTAGCATCGTTAGCACAGCTGGGCGTCTTGCTCAAAAGATGACCCAGGGCTAATTCATTTTCTGGCTAATTAGCTAGTTAACGAGCTAAGGTAACGAGCCAGGTGAGTGCAGGCATAGATACCTGTTAAATACTGATAACATATAAATAAAACAATAATACAGCTGACACCTAGCAGACACTGACTGCACCCACCTGTCACTCAAAGCGGCCAGGCTTTCAATTATGCATAACTTTAAGCCTTGAAAAAAATAAAATATATTTAAATTATATATAATTTACCTGTACAGTTGTCATGAAGGGGGAAATTAGCTATAGAAACCAAAACAGTTTTTTTGCACCAGGCTGTAAACGTGTTAATTTCTGCTGTAATGGCTGGGGGAGTCTATGGGGAGTGACTCGCTTATGGAGCCAGTCTCAAGTGGCCATACGAAGAGTTGCAATATTTTGAATACAGTCCCTTAGGAGAAATTGTTGTAGGCTATCTGACAGGTGAGGTGTAACACTGTTTAGGCCTAAAACCAGTGATGGGAACGATACGGTTACCATGGTGACCTAGACCAAACTTAAATCTGCTGTATGGAACAAAATTAGCTGAAAAAAAGCCTGATTTGTTGATGTAAGTGTGCTTCGACTGGTAATGTTGCCTTATGAAACAGCCCTCAGGCTGTCCGCTGATAGTCAGCAGACTGCCTGTTGAGTTTGATGAAGCCCTCCAGCTTCATGTACTGTAGATGCACCCAGGCACACAGGGCCAGCTGCAAGAGCCAGAACAATAAACATAGTGTAAACACTGAGGAGTTTATACTGTATCACAATAATAAGCTGGTTCTTCAGAGCAGAGTGGAAGAGAGAAGGGGGCCGGAGATCTACATTATACTGTATATTCTCTGTCTTAAAAAAGTTGAGGATCATAAATCATGCCCCTTTACTGATCACTCCAGCTGGAGACAAACAAGCTGCTGCAGTCATTTGCTAGACAACCACATCATTGCATGTAGCTTTTCTAGATCTTCAAGGTTCTCATGTTTTATGGCTCTGAATCAGATTACATATTTAAAGCAGAGTGCTGCATTTCTTTCTGATACTGCTGGCTTGAATTTTACTTTTACTCGGTTTGTTTTAACCTGGATAAAGAATGAAGATTCTTCATCTTGTCATGTTTTGTAGCTTCTCAGGTGAGTTTTGATGTATCTCATCCTGTGATTTTTTTTTTATCAGTGAATGTTACATTCTAAATTTAATATTCAAAATATTTAATATATAATAATATTCAAACTTACAGTGGTTTGTGAGTTGTTGTGAATTTACTGAGGAACTGCACTGGTTCGTCTTATGAATCTCATACAATTCCCCAATTATCTAAAATAGTTTACTCTTTTGTTATCTGCGATTATTGGAATTACTATTTTTATGATGTTTTATTGACAGAAAAACACATGGTAATTCTACTGAATTAAACAAGTAAGATATTGTTGTTTGACGTTGTATTTACTCACACAAATTTCTTTGTAATATAGAAGTAAATTGAAAAATATATGTATTAAAAAACAAAATGTTGAAACAATTTGAAAAACAAACACAGGGAGTGATCAAATACATTTGGATGATGTAAAATAAACGTTGATGACTTGCATAAGTCAAGATGAATATTGATTGAACCCAATAGTGGGCGAGGAAAAACTGAACCAAGATCAAACTTGCTTTTTGATTCTTTTCTCCAAATAAATTTACAGCACAGACGCCATAGTTTACAGAAACAAGACGAGGTCAAAACCTAGTTTATGGCTGGACATGGTCAAACCCTGGTTTTATAACCACGACATAGACTGACAAAATCACAATACACATAAATCAAAGACAGACTGTGCTATGATTTTAGCTATGACCTATATTTGCTTGTAAAATGAAAATTAGTTTGTCTTGCACAAAGTGCACAGCCTCCTTCTGGGATCCACAATAGCTTTCAATTACTGTGTTTTAGACTTTAACAGAGGCAAGCTTCTATCAGAGGCCAGTCATTATTTCTAATTCCCTCTGTCTGTTTTACTGCATTACGTGTTCATACAAACTCAACACTTCCTATAATCATTTCAAATAAAAAGCCCTCTAGTTTCAGTGGGTAGAAACCCTTTATGTCTAAACAGAGCTTTTGTTGCTTTGCTGCAGTAAGCGTAAAGGCTCATCTCTGGTTGCTTACATGCTATTCAGATCTGCCAGTTTCTTTAGCAGTTACCGATGACTTCTTTCTCTCCGTCCCTAAATCTTGCAACAAATGCACTAAATTTGCAACACTGCAGGCTGTAAACAAAAAAAAACTGCCTGCAACAAATCACTATGAAAGATCAAGGTCCAATGAGGACATTTCAACTCAGTCACGTGGCATTCGGCTGACCAGTTGTGGAAACATGATCAGTCAGTCAATTAGTGAGATTCACCATTATAGGGCTGCGGTCCAACCAAAAGCACATTTTCTCTGGTTGCATGGTATTTTGCACGGTAAAGCTGACAGTGGAGTACTATAAAAACATTTTTTTTGTGTGACATGATCTACTTTCCCTGTTACTGAATCTTGTTTCCAGTCTTTAAGGAAACTAAGCTAACCAGCTGCTGCCTGTAGCCTTAGATTTAATGGACACTACAGAAATCCTCTATAGAAATCCGAATGTAAAAGAGATGTTATTAGTCCTTTGTGCATCACCTCACAGAAACTTTTACGTAATGAATGTTCAAGCAGAGGTGCTGCAGTGCTGTGCTCATTCATTTTTATTGAGCTTCCCTGTCAAGCAATTAAGTTATTTCATTTCAATTCAATTTATTTCATTCTGCAGTTGTATGTGTGAAGACCTCAGCAGTGCTGGAGGTGAGCGGCCATGTTGATGGAGAGGTCTCCATCCAGTGCTCTGTTAGCTGGACCAAAGACAACAGCTCCGAACACAGCAACATGTACTTCTGTAAAGGAGTCTGCTCCAGAGAAAACATTCTCATTCAGACTGAGAGGAAGAGGTCAGCCGTCACACGACGGGGGAGATACAGCATGGAGGTCGACAGAGGAGATGGAGTCTTCAACGTGACCATGAAGAAGCTGAAGAGGTCGGATGCAGGGAGATATTGCTGTGGCGTGGGGAAAACCTTTAGTGTGCTGTACCAGGAGATCAATCTCATAGTCCTAGATGGTAAGTTTTTGCAGGACTGTTCTATCAAACTCCTTTTCTTCAGTCTGCTGGTAAGCTGAAATCCAAATCAACCACATGAAGATGATTAGTGTAAATAGATCTTTAACAGATAATATAAACCTGGTGTTGAGCATTTAAACATACTGAGCCCACCAGAGTTTTCATATAGCTGACAGTGTGGGAATAGGCTACTTTTTTTGTTTCAAAAGTTTGAAATTATTATATGTACTATATTTCTTGTGATGCGTCTTCACTCTTTTATAGACTAAGGCAGTAACAATGTCACATGAGCTCGCACACTTAGAGTATTCCTTGCCAGTCATCCTCCGTTCTGCTCTCTCAAAGCTTCCACTGTTCCCCCTGGATCTCCTCCCTCCACCACCACCCTGCAGACCGAAGCAGAAACTCTGCCCCAGGGCAGCTCTCATTCCAGCACTGAATCGTCACCGGCAGCATCAACGCTGCCCACTACAGAGAAGACAAACCAGCAAGCAACAGTCAACCTCTCAGGTATATCACACTCACTGTCAGCAGCTGTGCTCCAATAGCAAGTTACAAGACAAAACATTTTTTACATGTTATAACGCAGCCTAATAATAATGATTTGGTCAGTTTGAATAATAATTTAATCATGCATGGATGTTTTTAGCTTCACTGTGCAGAATGAAGTACGTGCGCAGTTTGACACTTTAGGCTGTTTTGACATTCATCTGCTGAAGGGGAAAAGGTTTGAGGCCTCACAAACACTGATAATGATCTTTCCAATGAAGCAGGAGACTTTGTGTGTCCAGTAGTTAAACTTTTGAAATGAACAGTATTTGCACATTCAAAGAGTTTGCATTTTTCAATGATGGTGAAGTAGTAGATGTAGTAGTGATGTTTATTCGAAACACATTATTTTCATTTATTAAAGATTTAATTTGTTTATTTTATTTGATGAAAGTATATTTTCCAGATTGTTTTGTTAGCAAATATTTAAATCTCCAGTACTGAATGCAGAACAGATTTAATCTGAGTCATGGAATCAAATAAAAAGACCTTATTGGCCTCATGGTTTACCAATTATTGGCCAGAATGGTTTGCCATAGTGCCACCATCCAGCCGTGCTGTGAATTACACCTAGCAGAAACAACTTGTGTGATCATGTTGTAATGATGTAATTCTTCTGCCAGGGGGCTACTTACCATTGACATTTGTCAGGCAGTTAGCTGTATTTACTAAGTATGATTGAAATGAATGAAAAGGAAAACAAACAAAAAAAAATATTGTCGTGTAAGAGGCAGAGTTTCCAGAGTGTCATGCGGCCAGAAGACATGTTGTTGTTGTGAGTAACGTGTAAAGCTGTCACTGTTTTTCCCACAGCTGGAAGAATGTGTGTTGCTGTCTGGATCTTATAGTAAACCATAGCTGAAGAGAATATACTCACTCTTGAATGTGTGAGTAGACGTGTACTGTAGGAAATTACTCAGATAAGTATAAGGCATGTTGAGGGAAAGCGGGTACACCACAAAAGTTAATTACGACATGATATCACAGGATAACTCCCAGAATGCAGAGAATACTACAGACTCAAAATAAATTTTTTTCTATTTCCTGTGACGGACATGATGGGGGGATTGTGAAAAGTGTGTTAAAGACTGGTTTGTCATTTTGTTTGGAGGACCTGTTGTTGTGATCAAACTGTATGATCACCAGCACAGATGCACGCCTGTCTGTGTTGTCTGCAGATACCACAGTGGTCATCATCGTATCGGTGAGTCTGGCTCTTCTAGTTTGTGCCTTTATCCCTCTTGTATTCTACGGACACTGGAGGAGTAACGCGGGTGAGGTGACACATGCACACAGAAGACATGCATGCACATTACATGTGCACACGCACTGCTTTCACTCCGCAGTGTGATCTTAAACCTAAACAGCACACACATTTCCAAAACATTTAATCTTGTTTGTTTGTTTCAGAAGGCGAGAGCAGACATGAAGTAAACAAGGGTGAAGTGAGTTGATTATTTTCTTATTCGCCAATTTTAATTTGGATTAAATGTGAATCTGTAACGATTATTTGAGAAATCAAGGTTTAGTGCGCAGATAAAAATGAGTCTTAATGGTGATTCTGATTTGTTCTCAGGCTGATTTCTGTGAGGGAAATGCAGATGGTTCCTCCACTCAGCTCACAGTGAGGCTGCAGTCTTTAGAACCAGATCCAGAGTCTGTTGCTCAGGATGCCTCCCAGTATGCTGCCATCTACCAGGCTCTTGATCCCAAAGCTCTGGACTGAGCAGGGTTTATTCTGCTTCTGAGCTGACAGCTCATCTCACTCTTTTCTCTGTATTTTAAATCAAATAAAGGACAAATGTTTGCTTATAATTCTGTGTGAGTGCATATCCCCATACATTTGATGCATCTGTACATTTGTACCAGAGTTACTTCTCTGTGGTATGTTGCAGTTGCTTACAATGATAATCATCGGTGACATCCCTGCTGTCCTGTACATTCTCCAGAATGAGATTAAGTCTGCTCAAAGTTTGTAACATATTGAATAAGCCTCAGTTCGACAGTTTGTCGCACAGGTGGTGTTCTTCCTGGTGCACACCGGGTCGTCAGCTGGAGCCACCATTCACTGATGTTTCACCCCCCTGCCCAGCGCATCTCCTGGTGAGGGGTTGTCTCCTCGCCACCTCCTGCAGCTGCCCTTGTTGGGGTGTCGACATCCGGAAAACTGTCCCCTCTCTGTAACCAGTAGCTGGACTTCTCGGCCTTCTCCACCAGGTCTTTGATGCCCTCTGCAGCTTCGCCACGCCGCACTGAGATGATGAACTGCTACTTCCTCCCAAGAAGTTGTAACACTCAGTATTGAGGGACCGTCTTGGCAGCTGAGAGTTGTTTACGTGATCTCAAGAGGGAAGGTTGTGACTGGAAGGTCGACGGTTCAACCCCAGGTTTGGCAGGATTAAATCTGGGTGGGAAAAGTGAAACAACAGCACTTATCCAAATCCTCATCAACACACTGTGGTGCCGTTGACCCCCAGCTGCTCCAGCAGACTGTGGTTGTACTGAGCAGCTTCCAGGCGTGAATGTGTGATTGCGATCAGGGCGTTCCAGTAAGTGAGTAAGTGTTATTATTCGATATGTTCACACAACCTGACAGCTGACATGACCATACTTCCTTTAGAAACTTTGCAGTAACGACCTGTCACCCAGTTAGTTTCTGCTTGTGTCTTTCTCTTGTTGCTGTATTGTCCTGAAGCTTGAGAGGATCTGATGACAGCAAATGCATCAGAAGGCAAAGGGACCGCTATGTATAGTTGTTCGCAGACATGTGAATACACACATGCAAATAACAGCACTAATACCGTGCACCATACACCAGTGGTTCTCTCACTTTTTCACATTGAGGACCCCTAAACTGATACAAATCAGACCAAGGACCCCAATCTGATAATATTTGTGCTTTTAGATGTTTTATTATAGAAAGTGTTTGAAACCCATGAACAAAATAGTCATATGCTGTATTCTGTCATTGTTTTACTTACGCATGGAATCATAGTAAAAATCAATCAATCCCCTTTTTGCCTGGGACCCCAGGAACCCTCTCAAGGACCCCTGGTGATCCCCGGACCCCACTTTGAGAACCACTGCCATATACAGTATAATATGGCACTGTACGTGTTTTTGTTGTGTGTGATTAAGATAATCTTTGATCTAAAAAGATAAAAAAAACTGGTGACATTAATAGTAGCATTGTAGCTCATTTTAGAATTGGATCCATTGTATGCAGTTAAAAGTAAAACAAATATAAAAGTTCATTCAAAAGTCATTGCCGATATGAAAAGATCAACGTTTGATCAGATCCACCAGAGTCTCTGCTATCATGTTACATGAAGGCAATTAGTATAGCATGCTCTCATCACCTCTGACACAGTCTCTATTTTTATGCACATGCATGGGTCTGCTGTATCACTCTGAGTCACTAACTCTCCAGAATGGCTGCGAGGAGGTCAGGGAGGGGGAGGAGCCCCCCAGAAAGTGACATTTTTACTCATAGCAGTCCTGAAGAAACTGTTAACACAAGTCTTATAACCACGAACTTTGTGAGATGTCAACAGGTGAGTCAATCACAATGACTCATCTGTGAGGTCACTTTCTTCAAAGATTCCTCTATCTTATCGAATCAATATAAGGCTTGGGGAAACAAGCAAGCCTGGCTCTGTTTAATAGTAACACCACCACCCTTAAAGCATTATATATCATATCTAGTTTCTTTCATTTCTACTAAGATTCAAGGGTAAAAATTTAAATTTCCAGTTACCTTCTGATAGAGGGGACAGCAGATCCACGGTGTGAATACAATTTGACGTTTTGTCACCTTCTGCTGTAAACTCACATGGCAAACATTAGCAAATAGTTGCTAACTTACACATCCAACAGTTACAAAGCAACATTATCATTCATTTTGTCCACCTGATGAATGTTGGTCCAATATTTTCTCTCCCAATATAGCTCAGTTTTGGTCTCTGTGAACTCCTGCGAAAAACATCTTTAGCCATTAAATGCTCCACTGTGTTCACCAGCCTGTCGCCAACTGTGTCTGTCTGTTGTTTGGTGCTGAGCGAGTTGTGTACCTTGGACTTTTAGAGCTTTTTTCACTGAGCAGCTGTTGGTCAGACAGTTGAACAACTACAAAGCCAAAAGAAGGATCAGATGTCGGTGATAATTTTACTATTATACTATTATTCAAATATAAATGAAAAGACTCTTTTAAAAAGCTGTGACAAAAAAAAAGCTTTACATTTCCCTGTACTGCAATAATACAATCACCTGATGGCTCTGAAACTAAGTGTAGGCATGCATAAGTGACGTTGGTCCTCTCACCTTAACTTTAACTTGTTTCCCTTCTCTTAGTTTGAGGTCTGCCGCCTTTCAGTCAAAACCACAGGAGGAAGGTAGGTAGTTCAGTGCTTATATAGATGTTAACTCAAGCCACAGGGGAAGACAGGGACTCTTCAGAGTGAGATACAACTACAGAGCTGGCACTTAATCAATCAGAATGAAGACCATCTCTGTCTTCTGTTGTCTCTTATATGGTAAGTGCCATCCTAAAATGCATACATTCATTTATTTAAACATTTATTTAAACATTCATGGAGCTATAAAACTTGTCACATTATGTATTCATGGCAGCTACGTGGACAGAAGGAGCCAAAATAAACGAAGAGGGATTCGAGGGGGGAGAAGTCTCATTCCAGTGCTCATACAAATTTGCCTGGAAAAATGATAAATACTTCTGCAAAGATAAGTGTAAAGAGGCTGAAGACATATTGGCTACTGTAAAATCTGGTGCTACAGCAGAGTCAGGGAGGATAACTCTGGCAGACTCGGGGAACAGAGTCTTCACTGTGACCTTCCATCAACTCCAGCTGTCAGATTCAGGGAAATACTGGTGTGGCGTGGACAGACCTGGTTTTGATACATACACTGAAGTAATCTTGACTGTAAAGGAAGGTAAGTGCATGATGTTTGTCACTATTACTCTGAATAAGATTTATTTGTACACTTTGTTTAATTTTTTTCTCTGCGTTCCCCCATCAGTTGTGAAATGCAACCCCATTAATTGAATACTATACTGTACTGTGCATTTTTGAGGTTTTTGTATTTTACTTGAGTATTTAAATATTTATGCTACTTCATACCTCAAGTCCTCAACATTTCATAAGGAAATATTACACCTTTCTTCCTTAGATTTAGATAACATTTATCTGATAGATGGAGTTACTTTTCAGATTAATATTTTACATTCACAGTACTGCTTTAACTTTAGCATACAGTGTTAAACCAATGGGTTCCAGCGTTCTTGGCTTGTGGCACCCTACAAAAAAGTAGTTTCTGGTTGGGGCATCTAGTTACACTTCACAAATAAATTTTCATTAGTTCCAGTTCCACCAAAGATCAAGTTCCCCTTTTATGATTTTATTGAACAAAATCTCCAAGGTTATTTCTCTCTCTCTCTCTCTCTCTCTCTCTCTCTCTCTCTCTCTCTCTCTTTCTTTCTCACACACAACTACACACACATTTCCTTGAGACTTGCCCTAACCCTAACCATATCCACAGCCACTGACCCAAAAGCTGAGCAATTGCATGTTATTACAGGAGAAAGTGGAAATTACATATGTATTACATAGTCATAACAGAAACCCTGTGTAGGCTGTACACAGTCTACAAGTTAACAGAACAATAAAGGGAAAGGTTGCAGTTTTCCATTGTGCTCTCTCTCTCTCTCTCCCTCTCTCTCTTTCTCTCTGAATGAGGGTAAACCAAAATCATGTGACTGCTTTCTGGTTACAAGTCTTCACTTTTTTCGACCGCTCATTAACACTGGATTGTTGATGGCCATTATCAAAGGCAAACTCCATGCAGAAAGGCGGTATGGCAGCAAAGGTGTGGACACAGACTTCGAGCTGCAGTACTTCAGCGAGGTAGCCGTTGTACACAGGCCAGGTGATGCAAGAGGTCCGTCAACTAAGTCCTGCTTGCTATATCATCGCTGGTCTAGTTGATTGGCAGTGTGAAGGCCAAAACAACCCTCAAGTCACCAGGAAATGTCCTGATGCTCCCGATTGGCTGTTCGCCACTGGTCCTCTAGGTTGAGAACCACAGGACTAAACTAATGGGGTGTATATAAAGTAGTTAAAACTAGCTCCACCCTGACCAGCTATGAGAGTAAATTACTGTTAATGCATCGATGCAATATTAACAATATGATAATATAATATATAATAATATATAACTCCCATGGCATTATTACTTTTGTACTTTATGTAAGTGTGTTAGTAAGTATGAAAGTATTTTTTGAGTAAGTTTAGCTGTGATTTTGAATGGAGGACTTTGATTTGTGGTATTTTTAGCTATCTTGTTATATTAATATTTTTACTTAAGTAAAGGATCTGAATACTTATTCCACCACAGTTCCCCATGCAGTTACGGTAAATGAGACAAAAGTCATACCAGACGTTTCCCCGACAAAGACATATCAGAATGTATCCAACACAACGCAACTAGCGTACAACACCAGTGGCCCTACAAACCAGTCAACAGGTAAGAAGAAAATATGATCAAATTCTAATCCTCACAAATATAAATCACAAATAAAATGTATAGAAAGTAATAATTGATCCTGCCTTACAGCCTCAAACAGCACTAATGGAGGAGAACCGAGCATGAGCACAAGTGAGTTTCTATCTAATCATTTACAGTTGGTGCATGAACATCAGCTGGCGACTGACACTTATTGTGGATGGGTAAAATTGTTCAGCCATCTTTCTTTGTCTTTGGCTAGGCATCGTGTTGTGCGTTTCTGTTGGCGGAGTTGTCATTCTGGCTGTCTTGGTGCTGCTAACCAGATTCAGGAAATGCAGACAAAGTTCAAAGCCTCAACCACAACTTTGCTCCAACAGCACAAACTCTGTCAGTGCAGATGAAAGAGAGGTAAGAGACAGAAACCGGAGATCAATAGATCAGTATGTCACTTCAAAGCCCAGCAACTTTCTTCCTAGAGAACTGTGACGATTTTGTTGACAGCAAATTAAATTAAGATGTCAACGATCCGGTTTCTTTTCCTGGTTTCAGAGGTCAACATATGAAGAGGGGTTTTCCAAAAGACAATCAAATCACATGGCTTTTTATTTTGAATTTCTCGAAAGCCACAACTAACTGCCCCCTTTGTCAAACAGGAGAGTTGCCTTAGTTTAAAGCAACGTTTGCACTTGAGAGTTGAACGAGAAAAGAAATACCATGTGTTTCTGTTAAATGTAAAGCTACAGCCAGGCGACGTTAGCTGAGCTCACTAAAACGTCTGGGAACAAGGAGAAAGAGTTAGCCTGGCTTTATATATCCAGAGGTAGAAAAGAATCTACCTAACAGCACCTCTGAACTCACTCACTCACTAAGTTATATCTCATTTTTTAATCCGGTAGAGACTCTATATAATTCTTGAAGTCTCCTCTGCTGCCTGACTCCAGAAAGTCATTGCTATGGGATTCCCTTTGGAATTGGAAATTGAAGCAGCTGAATGGATTTCAGCCATCACTACATTTTATTATTTACACCAGTGCTTTTCCTAGTGTGATATGACAAAATGTTGTTGGTGGAAAAGGCCCATGGAGAGAAATCCAGTCAAGTTCTTCCTATTCACTCAGCTGTTGATATATATCAATATGTTGATATATATCAATATGGAGAAAAAGTGTGGTACAATTTTGGGTAACACTTTATTTTACAGGTCTGAAGTTTGAGTTATTTCCTAATAATTTCCAAGAAGCTTCCTGAAGGAACTATGTAACTTGTTACTGATTGAATGGAAAATAGAGACACTGTTCAAATGGTACACTTCCAATTAATTGCTAGTATAATCTGGAATCTAGTGCACAGCAGGTCAGCTTAACATGCACAAAATGAGAAATTTGTTGACAGGTAATCATGTAATTCAAAATAGTCATTTACAATAATAAATGAATTATAATTCATTATTAATTTGGTTGGAGTGGAGATTTTCTTTAATGGAAATTTCTATTTTCCTAATAGTAATCTTAATAAGATTATGATGCTGTAACATAAAGTGTTACCCCATTTTTGTTTAATTCATGATTTAATTATTAAAGATAAATTAAGATGAAAAATGTATGTATGTTTTACTGCATAGAGTCAATTACTTTCAGCCCAGATAAAAGAACAGATTTTTTTCTTTGCCACTTTCCAACAGTCCGACTGTGAGTACGATAACATTGGAGAAGTGCAGCCGATTCAAAAATTTTCCGAGAGGACCTCTGGCTCTCGCCACCCACAACAGGATCCACCAATATATGCCTCCACAGAGGCTGACTGTAGAATATCCCTTCACATCTATGAAAATGACTGAAGAGATACTGCAGCTTAAAGATATTTAACTGCAAACGTCCAAAACGACCGTGGTATCACCTCAGGGATCTACACCAAGCCTTTGCAGCCTATAATGTCTGAGAGAACAGATGACGGCTGTCTTAGAAAACACTCAAATAAACCTACAACAACGGGAAACGCTACAAGCAAACCTACAGAGAGCTGTACGAGCAATGCGTCTGCTAGTCACCTCAGATCCTGCAGTGATTCCACTAAGTCGAAGCCCAGATCACTTTGGTTTGGTTTAGATTTATCAGGAACAGTCTGAGTTCATCTCAAAGATTTTAACTGGCCATTAATGGGCAGCTGAGCTGTACGTCCACTCATAAGCAGCATTTATCTTTTACTTAAAACTTAATTTTCCTAATTTACAAAGACAAGCTGAGGGGTGGAAACATGTTCTATCTTTGTTTTGATATAGATGCATGATCGTATGTGGGCAAACTGACTTTGAATAGTTAGAAGGAAACAGAGGAATATTATAGTTTCCTACTTTACAGTTACTTCACAGGGAGAGGAAATAGAAAGGAAGGAAAAAGGATGGTGAAGGTGATGGTAGTCCTTATAACTAGGAAAGATCCGGCTGTACATAATAAATGAAATATCATCATGCAATCTGATAGTAGCCCTATTTTAAAATGTATCTTGCCGAAGCTTAAAATGTTCAAGAGACTCTTTTTGAACTGTAACATGACAGTGTTCTTGCATTGGATTGCATTCTGTGTTGAGGCATTTGATTGTGTGTGTGTGTGTGTGTGTGTGTGTGTGTGTGTGTGTGTGTGTGTGTGTGTGTGTGTGTGTGTGATTGTATATGATTGTTTGTGGTTAATTATGTCAGGATGCATATACTTATTTTAATGTGTGTTTGCAGTTATTGAGAGCACGTATGTAGAAGGGGCCTTAACCAGGCAGTAATAAGATGAGTCAAAAACACATATCTGCATTCGTGGGCTGAAAAGTTTATGTTAAAGGTTTAGACTAGGATTACTCCTAGTGGCTATATCAATAAAGACACCATAGCAGACAGCACTGCACACTGACATATAAGATATATATCATAAACAATATGTAAATATATATATATATATATATATATATATAATAAACAAAAAAGTGGACTTCCTGATTCAACTTACTTTCAGTCTTACAGAATAAGACTGATGGCATCATTCCTGAACTCACCTTTCACATTTAAGTTTTGAGTTCCTACTAAATATCACTGTTAATGTGCTTGTTATTGGAATGTTTAACAAGTATTGAAGCCTGTTGTTGTTACATAGATCAGATGTTAATAATAATGCATGTAAAGATACAAATGATGACCAGTACCACTTCTTAATAAAGCATACTTTACAAAGAGTTTACAAATGATCTGAGTTGATTTTGAGTCTTGTTTCTGGCAACCTGACAAATATGTACACGCTTATAGCGCTGTTTTTTGTCTCTAACAACTCCTGAGAACTGTGTTCACTAGCTAGCTGCTAACTGTATGTGTCTGCTGTTTAGTGCTGGCCAGTTAGCAGTTGGTTTATCAAAGAAAAACTGAAACAGCTTCTTGCTGTGGTGAGAGACAACTGTAAGGACAGTGGTGAGAGTAATTCAAAACAGTGAAGATATGGGCTTTAAAACCAAAACCAATACAATGAGATACACGATAGAGCCGTTAACAGCAGAGTCTGGTCATTATTCTCTTTGAGTGAAACCATTCAAATTATACAAGGTCACTGTTCCATAGTCAATAAAAAAAAAAATATTGATTGGTACAGCTTCAATTGTAAATTAATAATTTATTTATACATTGTAGGTCAGCAATAACAAAATTTGGGTTGGCACATTGTGAAAAATCCCCTTGGCCTGTGTTTGTCCCTCTCACACCTACTTAGCAGGAAGTGGCACCAGATACCATAAGTACAGTTTGTGATAACACAGGTGAATTACAGGGGAAGATGGGGTGGCATGGAGGGATGGAACAAACTGAACTTGCATTAGGTTTTTAACTAAATAAAAGAAAAAAACTGTGATTAAACTGATTAGCTGGTGTATAAAAATAGTTTATGAAGACACACCTAAGGTCAGTTTTTGAGTCACACACCTCCCCACAATTTCACTTTCATAGGTTGATTTCTATGTGTGGACAGGTTTGATTATGAAAGAGGAAGAGGTTTAAACACATGGATATGAGAGCAGATGACTTAACACACACTCAGAATCTTAAGTCCGGGTTGTTGCCTCTCTGTGAAGCTGGGGGAGAATCCGACTGTAGGACCTGAAGTTAAACTGGGAGTGATGGGAGCAAGCTGGATCTCGTGGAGAACAACTTTATCTGTTATCACCATTTTACCACAAATCCGAGGTGAGCTGTACACTACGCATTTACACTGTTTAAGCTGCTTTGATAGACGCAGTTAGCTAATTAACACAGTTTATTCCGACAGCGCTGACCAGTGTCAAAACTGTGACCGGTGTGGAGGGTCAAACACTTTCCTTCAGATGTGAATATTCACACGAGTTGTGGAACAATACTAAGTACTTCAACCGTGATGACGAGGAATATCCCCTGATACGGACGGACAAACACGACCAGTGGGAGAGAAATGGACGTTTCTCCCTGTACGACAACACCACCGGAGCCTTCATCATCATCCAGGTGGACAAAGTCGTCCCAGAGGACAGTGGGATATACCTGTGCGGGGTGGACCTCAGCTTACGCACCGATCGCATCAGTAAAATACAACTGAATGTTCCTCGAGGTACAGTATGTCGTGTCACAGCACAGGATCGCTGGTTATTAATTGTTATATATGGTCTCCAGTTTTGCATATTTCACCCTGAATATATATATATAGTATAAATCTAGATTCTGGTTATTGATTACTTTACTAAAGACATAATGTTACAAGACAGATACTGTCTAGTCTATCTGGCTATCTCTGGCAAGCTGTTGCGTTTGGTAACAGGGCTGATTCAAAATCTACCGGCCCTTACAACCGAAATCTTTCATTTGTGACATTCTGTCCTGAGATATCCACATGGTGATCGTGAACTAAAAATGACAGTCCTTGCTGTAAATGAGAACTGAGCCGGGCTACTTTTTCTAATTTTGTACGTGTTCCTCTTTTTTGAACTTTCTATTCTATGAAAATGCTTCTTTGTTTGGGTGTTACAGGTTCCAAAAGTGGACATGTAACTTTCTGTAAACTAACTGTCTTTTTTTTTTTGTGCCTTTTGAGAACAGCAAAACCTCCAGAAAATCTCACACAGTACAGTAAGTAAGATCTTATCAGTACGTCAGGTCTCTCTGTGTGCTCTTTTCACTTGTGTGCATAAATACTTTCCTTTTTTTTTTTGTATTTGCACATCTCAGATACTGTAAAGCCTTACTTTCCAATGGACTTCAGAGTTGACAGTGAGTGATATGTGTTTGTGTGTGTGTGTGTGTGTGTGTGTGTGTGTGTGTGTGTGTGTGTGTGTGTGTGTGTGTGTGGGAATCCCCTGTAAACTTCAGTTGTCGTTCTTTCCTCCAGAGCTCCACATGCCGCTGTTCCTGACTGCAGTGATGTGTGTGGCAGCGATCCTGTTTGTGTGTCTGTTTACACTTTGTCTTCTGTGGGCTGTTAAACAGCAAAGATCCGACCCGCACCAGAACAGAGAGGTTCGTCTTTTTTTTGCCTTTTTTTTTTTTTACCATCAATGGCAATGTCAGTCGTTCAGTCTTCCACTTTGATCCACACTGAAATGTCTCCACGACTACTGGATGGATTAACATAAAATTTGGTTCACATATTCATTTGGCCTTAAGGATGAATTGGTGATCCAAGGTCAATTTGTCCAGTAATTTTAGTTTTTATGATCAATTACCTGCAACAGTAATGACATTCCCATCAGCTCCAGCTTTGCTTTGTGTTTACTGATAATTAGCACATTAACCTGCTGACACACTGAACCAAGATGGCAAACACAGTAAACATTGTATGTGTTTTAACATCAGTATGTTCCCTTTGTTATTGTGACCATGTTAGCATTTTGGTGATAGCATCAAGCTCAAAGCACAGAGCTGCCAGCCTGGCTGTAGACTCTTAGTTCAGTTTGCCTACTAAAAACAACACATTGCCTAGGAAACACTGAAAACACTTGCAAGAAGCAGTTCACTGTCAGCCAGTTTCTGTTCTCCCCACAGGCTTCATCTGACTACGAGACCATGATGCCCGGTGTGGAAACTGAACTTGAACCCCGCTGCACCTCTTTTACTCAAGACTGCGCTGACCTTTCACCCGAAGCACCGCCACCACCTGACCTCTGCTCCCACTTCACTTCAAAGCACCGGGAGTCCACCGTCTCCCTCGGCCTCGGTGATTATGTTGATGTGGATATACCAGGGAACATCTGCCAGTATCAAAATCTGGATCTCAGCCGGTTGGAGGAGCACGTCTATCACATCATTAATGTAAACAGCAGTCCTAAAGATGGATATCTGGGAGTCAAACCCCAGATTAACTGTTGAAATGACTGTGTAACTTCAGTTTATTTACAACTTGGGTCCTAGTTTTGAAGTTTTGGCCACTGTTTCCTTCAGAATAAATTTATACTCGCTGCTTGGCAAGTAAAGTATTAGAATATTATTAATGTTTTGAATGGTTGCCAAAACTGCAACAATGACATCAAGGTTTCAAAAAAAACAGAATTATCCTTTACTGTGCGTGGATTAAAGAGTTAACCAATTCAAAAGTTAACAACTCAGGAACTTTCGCAAGTAAACTAGTAATAGTGTGCATTTTTTGCTGTGTTTTGTCATGTCTAGATGTAAATATGCCGTGTTGGATGGCACAATGAAAAGACTGAAAAGAGCGTTTGTCAGCTGATAAAGTCCACCAAGAAGATTAGTGTCTCACTTTGCGTTATGGTAAAAATCACCAAAATAAACCAAGTGGTTGAGAGTGAGAGTGTCTCCGTGTCGCTTCTTTACTGTCCCATTACCTTTTAAACATTCACTGTGACACAGGCGGGAGATGGGTGAGACGTTTTGATGCTTCTCACATGTTCCAATTGGTTTTGGAGCGAGAGGAAGCTGACTTAACATAGGAAGTGCAACAAAAAAGAGGAACCTATACGGCAAATGCAGTTCTGTCGTTTATTTGGACGTGAAATAAGAGTTGAGATAAGAAAAGACAAAGGAGAGAGTGAAAAACGTATGAATCCTATGAGTAGCATGGAGATGATTTTCATCATTTTGGTCTTTCTTGAGGGAGGTACGTTTACTGAGATTTACTCTTCTGTCCTCTTCTGTCCTCTTCTGTCCTCTCCCTCTATCTGTGTTTGGTGTCTTTTTGGTTGGTTACCTTTCTCTGGTCGACTTTTTAACTCACCTTCCTGTTTTTATTAGGGGATCTGCAGTGTCTCCCAGCTCCTTGTATTTCTTACTGGCTTGCTGTTGTTTTTTTAGCCACAACCATAAACTGTGTTGACTTGTAAAACAATTTGAGTGAGCTGCAAGGAGGTTATTTTGCAACAGTAAAAGTAACAGAGTGCACCTTTAAAGCAGAAGTTCCCAAGGCACAAAAAGATTATCAGTGTTGAGAAAAAAAACTAAAACAAAAGGTAATGCTTAAAATTCTGATAATTTTTTCCAACTTCTCTAACATCTGCTTTTTCTGTGAAATATACATAGCTTTACCTCTTAGTGTCTCTCTAAAATATCCAAATGAAACAAACAAAAACATCTTTACAGAACGAAGTCTATCGGGAGAGCTTACAGAAAATATGCAGTAAAAACTAATGCGTTCAGCAGCTGATTGAAAACTGAATCTGACTTTTGTTGCTGTTTTGTGCAGGATTATGGGAGGCTGAAGCGATGTCACTAACAGGAGTGCTTCACAAGGATATCACAATAGAGTGCTCTCATGGAAACGCATTTTCCAACATCAAATATTTCTGCAAGGGAGCGTGTAACAATGAAGACGTCCTAATAACTAGCAGAGAACAGAATAAAGATTCATGGAGTAAATACAGTATTAAAGATGAAGGAAACACATTCTTCGTGACCATCTCTCGACTGACAGAGGATGACGCGGGAACTTACTGGTGTGGAATAGAAAGAGTTGGTTTCGACACATACAATGAAGTAATCCTCACAGTCATAAAGAGTGAGTCGATTCAGTACTGTACATGAATAGCTTTTATGATGTTGTTATGTTTCATTTTTCAATTTTTTTTTGGGTGATTTCCCTCTTATCAACATGTGGTCAGTATTTCACAACACTGCAACATTGAGAGACACGACAAGGAACAGAATTAACATAATTCTATCTTTCTTTTTTCTTTCTTTCAGAGGAAGGAAACAGCGCTGACTTGCTACAATTAAATTCAGGTGAGGCAATTAATACAAATGCTTCACGTCCTTGTAAGGCAATGTCTGCTTGTATGTAAATATGTTTGTGTGTGAGAGACAAAGTCCTGAGCGATACATCATCACTGACACGTGATGGTGTCTGTTTTTCAGAAAAGCTGGTGTACATCGGAGCGGGCCTCGGGGTGCTTGTGCTGGCTCTGGCGATGGTACTGCTGATATTCTTCAGATATCGAAACAGAGATGCCTCTTCTGGTATAAAACAAACCAACTTATTTAAGAGTATTTTCAGAATATGATGGCAATTTCAAGCACCTATTGGTCGAGAACACCCAGAACCACCACAACAGCCACACCAAACACCGTAGACATGGTGCCCCAGAGTAACACATAGGCCTGAAAATTATAGCGAGCACCTGCCAGCCACCTCATAATGCTCTACTACCTTAGACATCCATGGCATCAACTTTGCAACCATTAGAAACAACCACCCAAAGATGTATTTTAAGAACTGGACACTGGACTCAAAGATAGTGATTAACACTGCTGCATAGCTTAATTTATTATAATACATCAAATGTAGAAGATAAAAGTAACATGAAATTAAATTACAATTAAACTACAAGTATCTCAGAGTTGTACACAATGAGTACAATCGCAACCGAACCGAGGGACCAATATACAAAACTCAAACCCTGTGACAATAGTGTGCTGTGACAGTAAAGTAGTGGAGAGGGAAAGAGAGAACGGCACAACGGGCCAAAAACCGTTCACTTTGTTAATTTGCACACGATGCTTGCAAAGGTGTTTCACCATGTTGGTAGCGCAGCCTCCCTTTGCACAAAATAAGTTTGCCACCTATCATACTGATAGGCCAAGTGTGACCTGGTACTGAAACTGAAACTAATGCCAGTGAAAAGGAACTTAAACATTTCTTCATGATTCTTTTGGAATCTGAAGTTTGGAACCGGTTCTCAATGCTCAACCTTAACTGGAGCTCGGCGTCGTCCCTCTCATGCCTGTCTGTGCTGGAAGAGTGCTCCCTCCTCTGTTGCTCTTCCCGGGCTTTCTTCCATTTTTTTCCCCAGTTAAAGGATCTTTTGAGGGAGTTTTTCCTCTTTCGAATCGAGCATCCTAGGATACGGTGTCTCATGTGTTGGACAGATTTTCCCATAAAAATAAAAACTTGGGCTATTTTTGACTTGACTGTTTGAAACAAAATGTTGAGGAAGGATATAATGCAAAAATGATGCAATGTCATCAAATAGATAGAAGTATATTGTATTTTTATTGTTGTTCTTCACTCATTTGACTTTTATTGTTTGCAGCTTTTAATGAAGAATTACAGCAATACAAATATTCATTGTTCTTCAGGAATGAGAGGGGATTTAAAACTCTGTCAATGTATCTTCGCTCTCAATACAGGAAAGGACCATGACACAGTCTACGCAACACCGTCCAGTCTGAATCAAGATGCACAACATATCACCACTTCGTCGTCAGCCGCTCAGCACCAAGATGCGAGCAGAGACCCCACGGACAGTTCTTCCATTTCGTCAGACGTCCAGAATCAACCAGTCGGCCTCTTTTACTCCACCGTCAGCTTCAACAAACACACAGACTGCAGCACTGCTACACCCCGCCCTGCAGAAGTCACATACTCCACCATTGCAGCCATGTCAACAGATGAATCAGCAGTCTTTTGTAATGACTGAACTGAGTGATGATCATCTTCAGTTATGTGCAGCTATGTTATGCTAAACCACAATAATGTACCCACCTCACATATATTTCTAAGACTAAATTCAGAGGTTGTTTTATATGAAATATTTTAATAATTCTGACTTAATTGTTTAGTTCATACAGGACAGATATATGTGAAAGAGGTAAATAACCCCTTTAAAAAAATAATTTATGAAGGTTATACATCATGTCCAGTAGATTTTAGATTTTACCGAAATAAAATAAAATTGTAAATATAGAGATTTTCTTCCCCTGGGTATTTTTGTGTTTTTCATGAGTGTCTGTGATTGATTATAGTGAAAAAGTAAAACTTTTAACCAACCACCACCATATACCTGCATTAAGTACACACACACACACACACACACACACACACACACACACACACACACACACTCACACACACGCACGCACAGATAGAGATAGAATCTGAGAACATGATTTGAGGAAGAGGTTCATATCAAGTTCTCAGTGATCTGAGTCCGAACTCAAACTTAACCTCCCCACACACCCACAAGATAAACAGAGCTCCCTGAGTCACTGTGGGGCTGCAGTACTGTTTTTGAAAAGAATTACAGTTTTTTTTCGATTGCATAAACACTAAAATTAAAAAGTATTACACAATTATCAAAACCTGACCCTCACCGAGCAAAACATCAGCCCAGATTTGCACCACTATAAGCACAATGTCAGCCTCACTCTTTTTGCAAAACAATACACACACTTGTATACTTTAGACACAGAAGTATATCATGATGTCACTTCCTTGCAACTCCAAAGCACTGACTGTCAAACTACCACACCTATGAGCCAATTGGTTAAACACAGCCATCAGGTGCGCAAACACATAATTGCTTAATTGTAGACACACCAATCAGGTTTAAGCACTATAAAAATGCAGCACATGAGTTCACATCTGTCTTCAACCAAAATGGAAGGAGTCAGAAGAAGAAGAAGAGTGAGGGTGAGAGGGGGAATCCACGGCGGAGGAGAAGAACATATTTTATGTTTGTCTGATATTTGCTGAGCTTACAGTGTTATGCACACTGCTGTAGAAGCATGAAAACTGGGACATGTTTTGTTGTGATTCTCCATGTTGACATGTTGATTTGGGTATATGGAGAAAAATAAATGATAGTTTCATCAGTCTGCAGCGTTGGTCTTGTGTAGTGTTTGGTGAATTTATTGTATATTTGCACTTCCTCTGTGTACTTCACCTACAGTGCCCTAATCACTGAGAAGTATAATTGCTAAAAGTGTTTCAGGTTAAGCACAGCAGTGTGTAGCTGGTTCAAACAGAATTAAGTCATATGAAACATGTGTGTTTCACATGGTAACAAAATATAGTTTTTATAAATTAGTGTATAGTTTTTACAACAGTGTTTCATTTTGCAAAGGATCTGAGGTGTTCTGCTAATTGTGTGTAGTGTTTTGAAAAACCGGGCCCTGTTTTCCAAATCGTGCTTAAGCAATCGGAAAAAACTGTAATGCCTTAGGTTGAATTTAAACCGAATGAAGTGGACTGAGAGTTGGTGAACTGCAGAGAAAACTAGTCTAGAGTCAACTTCTTTGAAGTCCCCAGCCAAAGCCAAATCTTTGGCACAAAAAAAAAAAAGATCTCCTAAATTTATTTTCTTCTGAAGCATTTGCATTCTGCCACACATCTATCAGCCCAGGAGGTAGGACTGATTCTCAGCTCCTGCTTACATAACTCAGAGTATGGATAATTTGCTAAATAAGGGTGACTATGGTAAAAGCAAAGATCTCATTAAAACCAATTATATGAATAAAGGGATGACACAAAATGCTCATACAAATTTGATCCTACAACAGAAATCAAGCTCAAAGGCTGCAAAGGTATGTCAGAGTTAGCTATCCTCTCTTTTGCTGCAATTGTATTCGTTCTTCTTGCCTGAACTCCAGTATATATTTTCATATTAACAATGATTCACAAACTTGTGCGTAAAAACTGTCACTCAAAGTGACAAACCCACAATATCTCTCAGCTCACACTAAGAAGTGGTTGGGAGTCTTTCAGCTCATTGTTGCAACTGTTTTGGTTCACTCTAACCGGTCTGATGGCGATGTCCGACCACAGCAGAGCTTTTAAGTGAAAAGCTTTACAAAGCTGCTAAACATAGTGGAGTATTCAGCAGTTAAAAAGATGCATATTTGCATCAAGAGCTTGACCAAACAAAGAGTGAAAATATGCATCAACACTTTGACTCTATCTCGCCCTCTCATCTCTCTCCTTGTCTCTGTTTCACACTTTCTTGCAGCACAAAAAGCCTCACATCCTCATTTCTAAATGCAAATGTTTCAAGTTATATAATTAGAAGAAAAAGCAGATACAGAGAGAATAAAGCAGGAAGCTCTGAGCACTCATTTCATAACTCGGCATAATATTTGATATATTTAGATTTAAACAGTAGTAATCTTAAAAAAGATGGACTGAGACGATGAAAATGTCACTGAAAGCCATCATGTACTTAATGACAGGTAATATTATTCTTCTGTTTGTGACTTCGATGAGTGAAATTTATTTTGCTGACTGCGTTTGGATGAAATAACTTTTTCTTGCATTTTTTATGACAGCTATTGTGAGTTTACTGTCTGTGGCAGGAAATGAAGGAGAACATGTCAACACTAACTGTAAGTATAACAAAGATATAAAGAATAATGCACAGAGACATGCTAGTTTGTTGGATGTAAAAATGTAACTAAGAACACGGTGTTGAGGTATTTGTACTTTGTATTTTGAGCATTTCTATTTTCTGCTACTTTATACATCAACACACTATGTTCTGCCAGTTTGTGGGTCGTGTGATCAAACCAGCCATTGTTCTGCGTAACGAGAGCTTTTGAATATGTGACCTTTACATGTAACGGGGCATATTAAGGAAAAGAAAAAAAGATCTGAATATGTGTCTACCACTGACAGCGACAGATTCTGTGTGCATGATAGTCCAGCAAACCACTGTGTGTGGTGTAGACAGGTTTTAGTTGGACTTTAACCTTCAGGTATTAGAATGTAAAGACAGTTAGATTTATATAAAGTTGTGCTTCCTTTAGTGAAAAGCTCAGCCTGCAGTTCATGCTCAGTCACACTTCAACTCTCTGGTAGGTGACAGCACACCAGTGAAGCAGATCTCAGAGGGTCAATCAACTGCACATATCCAACACTTCTGCAGAGAACATGAAAACTTTGTTTGCACAAGTTTAATATCAACACACTTTCAATCACTCAAAGCTAGACAGGTTTTCTATTTTAGTTTACGAAGCGCAAGGAGTCTACACTGTGATCATTTCCATGCTGACCAAGGAAGATGCTGGAAGATACCAGTGTGCTGTGGAAACAGCTGATAATGACAATCCCATTGCATGTTTAAACATCCGTCTCCATATTATGAGTAGTATTGATCTGCATTCAATCATCCTGTTTCAAAACTAACCAACATAACACAAGTTTATAAACATATGTTTTTCCTGTTTTTCAGCCTGGAATGACATTGAACCGACGGCAATAACTCATGGTACTGGCGAAAATGCGCAACTTACTTGTCGCTATACAGACGACCAGGAGAACAATACAAAATACTTGTGCAAGGGGGAGAATGCTTCGAACTGTGAGGAGTTAATACACACAACAGAAAGTGAAAGAGATGTAGTTAAAGGCAGGTATGATATAAGGGATAACCAAAGAAAGAAGTACTTCTACGTGTACATCAACAATCTGAGCACAGCTGACTCTGGAACGTACTGGTGTGGCTCTGAGAGAAGGGGGCCCCCTGCTACCTACGCCAAAATCCACCTTTCTGTCAGTAAGTACTCTGTGAACATTAGTATTATAGACCATAACACAAATCCAGATTCTTTATTTTGTACCAAGTAAAATCATTTGATCAATTGGATCCCAATTAGTTCCCACACAGTGGTCGCTAGTCTTCCTGGGGTTCACACACAAAAACAACAAACAAAACAAACAATATAATCAGTTCAAGTACTTTTACAAACTGTTACACATAAAACTGCCAGTAGAGGATTAATATTAGACATTTGAATCAGGAATGAATGACTATAAATAGTATCAAAAATGGAGTTTGTGTCATGAAAATCTTAAAATAAAATATTCAAATATAACATTTTACATGGGCCATTCTGCTTCATAGCACCTTTATGCTCTCATACTGTTGATACTTTGCTTCACTTAAGTAAGGGTTTGACTGCAGGACTTTTATTTGGAAAGGAATATTTTTTTCTGTATTGCTAATTTTACTTAATTACTCTGAGTTCGTCTTCCACAAATAATGAGAGAAAGACCTAAAACGACAGTGACCAGGAACATGGAGTAAAGTAAATGGTGGACGGAGTGAGACAAGCTTCCTGCATTAAAAACATCTAAGCGTGTGTGTGTGTGTGTGTGTGTGTGCGTGTGTGTTTTTCTTTTTCATGTATGCATTCATGTCCTTTATGCCTTTCTTCACTTCCCTAACTTCTAGCTTTTCACTCTTCTCCCCACAGCTGACACAGCCACAAAACAAATCAAAACCAGAACCTGCCTTTCAACTCAGCCAACAACAGCAACACCTGTTGAAACAAACCTCCATGATGACCATTCAAACTCTGGTGACCTTATCACTTTACTGATCATTCATATCACAAACACACACTAAACACATCCTCTCCTTTAATCATGAATCCTGAGGACAATGACACAATGAAACTCTGCTGACTGCATGTATTCCTCAACTGTCCCTGCTGTTGTCTCTCAGTTGCAGGTGTGATTGGCCTGGCGGTAGCGTGTGTGGTAACGGCTGTGGTAGTTGTGATTGTACTAATCCTGTTGGGACGCAAACTCCTCCTCAGGACACAAGGTGAGGGATGGAAATGTGGCGTCAATGCCAGCATGCAAAACCTCATAACTACCCAGGGGGGACACAAGACAAGAAGAGCAAACGTAGAAATACATGAAGTACGTTTGCTCTTCTGGTCTTGAGTTCCCCTTTGACATGCAAAAAGAGTGTTCGTGGCCAATCAAAGTAAAGTTCATTACACGTAACATCTGATTACGAAACAAATCTACTGAGTGACTGAATGAAGGAGGCAAAGATTTTGCAGTCTGAAGTGAAACACTTACCTTGCACATGATTTTCAGTGTGAGGAGTAACTCTGAATGCAGATACAAAAATATCCTTTTCGTTTACATCCAAGCAAATATATATATATTTTTTTGTCTTCGCGTGCTTCAGAGGGATCATCAGAGCTGAGGATGAACGATGGACAAAACACAGAGGTGTGTGCCTGCGTCTGTTTCTGTGTTTATAAGTTTGCATATGTCTAAAGCACCTGCATGTGTCACAGCGCTCACCTTCTCCTCCCCAGGGAAGCCATGGAGGTCATGATTATGAGGAGGTACAGGAGTGGAACCCTCCCACAGACCAGCTCCACTATGCCAGTGTAAACTTCAAGAGTGACTCTGTCACAGTGTCAACAGATCGAAACGCACTTCCCGACACAGATAAAAATGGCTCCTCGGCCTGTGACTACTCCTCTATCAGTAGGACTCCTCTCTATTCTACATGCACAATGCCTGGGGAAGCGTGATATAGTCACGCTTTTAAAGTATGTTTCCAGTGGAACATGCGGTAAAGGATTTACATCTTTTCCTAAAGGGAAATAATCATCAGCTTTCAATTTATCACTCAAGCATGACTGAGTATGAACTGTTGTTTGGCACAATTTAGAGTTAGCTAGCTTGCATCTAATATGTTTGTGTAACTAATAATGTGACATATAAATATAAGAATATTGCCTTAATGCGCTCTGAATATGATCAATATCAATCCTGCTTAATGCTCTACTTTCCTTATTGAGGCACAGAAATGTAATAAGTGACGTAAAGTAATCAGACACTTGGGTAATGGTAATGGTGTGCCATTTTACCACAAAAATTACCACTGTAAAGGAGGAAGTTGCTGCTTATTGGTTTTATTTCAGCAACTGATTCAGAGTCAGTAGTTTGATGTTGATCATTATGTAACTAAGTTATAACTTAGATCAAACTTATCTTTTTCTTCAATAACTGATCATTATAAAGTATAATAGGCTATATTTGTGGAAATTCAGTTGATGATTTATTAATTAGAAATAGTTCCTGATTTCCCAACTTACTTTTTCATTGGTAACTACCCATAATACCTTGTAAAGCATCATTGAATTGTGTTTACTACTTTTTCAATATTCCAGTATCCAGAAAGGTTAAATCGCAGTATCTGATTGAATAATAAAATGTAGTGAAGCAGACACAAACTTGATACTTCACACTAGCGTAGGATCAGTTGGTCAATAAACCACCACAGTAAATCTGCATACACCTGGTCTGTCTTCATTACATTTCACAGGCAGTCAAACATCATTTCTATTCGCATCTTTTTCTGTAAAACATATTAATGTTGTTGCAACTGTTATGAACTTTTCAGTGAGGAAATATAATGTGATACTGAATTATAAAAATGACAAAAGTGTTGATTCATTATTCTGACTGAAGCACTTTGTTGTGATTGCGGCACATTCAGTTGAAACTCATGGGTGTTGAACAGCCTTAACTTTTTGCTTACCTGTTACACAGAAACTTTTGATACTGTTAATTTTCACCAAGACTTTCAATAAAGCTTATCACTGGTCAGTAAACTAATATTTTTGTCAGCGAATCTGTACATTATGATTATGGATGTCAACATTAGCACAACACAGGATACAAAGGATAGGCCAGATGGGCACTAACCTATTTTAATCCTGAAAGTCACCTTGGCTTTTCTAAGTTTTATATATTTACATGAATTTGATTATTCACAAACAATAATTGATACATGGAAATGTTTTTAAACAATTTAATTAAATAAAAAATAGCGATTCC
The DNA here is from genome assembly GCF_002814215.2 of Seriola lalandi dorsalis. Classification (NCBI taxonomy): domain Eukaryota; kingdom Metazoa; phylum Chordata; class Actinopteri; order Carangiformes; family Carangidae; genus Seriola; species Seriola lalandi. The sequence goes on along the minus strand of NW_019525207.1, from coordinate 691,240 downwards.
CACAGTCAAGCTACATTATTGAATGCATGTTCAGGGACTGCAATACCTTCACAGCCCACCAGGGGCCAGTTGAAGCCCCTTGAAATACAGTAAATCTTGCAATATGAGAGCGTCTTGTTCTGCTCTGCAGCGCCCTCTTGTGGTTGATGTAGTGATCAGGCAGTAATTGGCCGGAGCTCATTGGCATCCACTGTACCCTCTACCTGACACTGAGAAAACAGTGTTTTGCCCTTTCACATTTGCATTTCATGTGTGTCTGCTCCATGGAAATTAAATGATGAAAGATTAAGAAGAGGCGTTGCTGATTTATTGCCAGAAATACAGATACAAAGACAATACAGTGTTGTTTGTTTTAGTCAGACCAGCTCACATGCAAGCCTCGGGTGTAAGGCAGAGGGAGACGAGTTTCCTGGTCGAGATCAGGGCACCCTGCTGCTCACACTGTATCTCCTCATTTAAAGCACGAAAGGGGATTTAACCCGAACTACTCGAGTGAGCACCTCAGTGCTGACAGCGCAGAACAACTCAATCCATGTCACATAAAGTAATGAAAGTAAAACAAAACAAGTGAACTGAAGAACATTAGGGGAAAGATTGAAAGAGTGAATTGTGACAACTATCTAAAACTGTAAAACTGTAACTTACGTCACATGGTGAAGCTTCATTCAGGGCAAAAAAATCCAGCAGTTTACACCTTGTATGTGTCCAGTAACTACTTTATTTACTTATTTACTGACTAAACTAAAGGTGAAGTACACATTTTATCTTTCCTGTCACTGTATGCATCTACCACCATGTTAACACTCATGTCCTGTTTATAAGTCTGCACAGTGTCTATCCAATAAATCAATTTAATATATTGTGAAAAACAAAAGGTGTAAGTTCTTCAGTACAAACCCAATGTAAAGGCAATTGTTATGTTTGCATTAAAAGTGAACAGCTTCTTACTAATGATAAAATAAACATGGTAAATAAGAAACATTGGCTTGTATGTGACAAAAGTCTGTTTTCTCGCTCTAATGAGTAAGTAAACTTTATTTCCCTATAGAACATTTACACGGTGACATTGCGTTTCATCGTGTCATTGTCCTTGTGATTCATTGCAGATGCACATAAAGTACAATAGTATGAAATACAACAAGAATGTCAGGGAACTTGTAACTAAAACTTATTTTGTTTTTGGTGGTCTGTAAACCAGGTAGGCCAGAGTGAAGCCAATTTAGATGTGTTGAAGGCAATTTTTTTGTAAGTGGCTCACTTCTTTCCTTTTTTGTCAGTGTATGTCCAAAAACGACTGCTTTGTAAAAAAAAAAAAAAAAAGAAAAAAAGAAAGGAAAAAAAAGATGACATGTACTTGTGCTTTGATAGACTTCCCAGCTGACCAATGACTGAGCAAAGTGACGCTCGAGGCGGAGCCACAATCTCCGGCGGAGGCTGGGTGTCGCCTGACCGGATGATGACAGAAGTTTTCAGTCTAATGTGTCCACTTTTATCATGCAATCACCCCGTTTATAACCTCTCCGGCGATCTGGCCGCTGTCAGCACAGTTGACTCTTAACCTACTTGTGTTTTAATGAAATAAGGTCACAGGCACAGTGACAGTCTGCATTGCCATCTGGGAACTTTTGCTTTGCTGTCGGAGCGACCCTTTGCCTCTTATTTGACCGGGGAGAAGAGCAGGATTGAGCCCGCTGGGCTGACCCAAGTGCCGCAATGGGAAACCGGGGGATGGAAGACCTCATTCCCCTCATCAACAAGCTCCAGGACGCTTTCAGCTCCATCGGCCAGAGCTGCAACTTGGACCTGCCGCAGATAGCGGTCGTTGGCGGCCAGAGCGCAGGGAAGAGCTCCGTGCTGGAGAACTTCGTTGGAAGGTTGTACTGTTCATATGTAGCCTTGGATTCATCTGATACAGTGAATGTGAATTTTGCTTAGTTTGCGACTGAGTTTGTTCTCTTGATACAAACTAAGCCTTTGCGTCAAAGTCGCCAACTAAGCACTTGGTTACGCGCTGTCTGTGTTGGTGCCTCCCAGTTCCTAATGTTTTTTTTTTTTCCAGCGAATTCTTTCCATTTTGGAGTTGAGTTATTCACGATCGCCAATACGCATTTTACGCAGAAAACAGCTGTTGATTGAGAGACAAAAACTGTGGAGGAACTGTTTTAAAACGCGTTTCAAACAGACTGGCGATCCATATTCTGAACGTACGCAGTTGAAATGTTATTTCGTCAGCAGATATATTAACATTCATCTGTGTGCTCAGTGCTTCATATTAGGCCTATTCTGTCAAACATTGACAAAGCCTGTTTTTCCTTGAGATTGCTTACCCAGTGTTGTAAAAAGCCTACGTCTTTATGGGCCTCACATTACATAGGTCAGGTCAATGTTTTACTTTAAAGGGTGAGGTACAAAACGGTTGTTGGCAGGTTTGATGAGGTCCTTGTCAGATAAAGGAATTACCGGAGAGTTACACTGACAGTAAAAATGAAAATGGCAGGAGTCTGTGCTCCCAGCATGAGAAAACTGCTGAATGTCTGTGTGAGGTTGATGAATGAGTTCGAAGGAATTTCAATGAGCAGTTGTGGATCCATCTTGATGACAAATAGCAGCAAACCAACATTAATGCCATATGCTAGGCTCAGCCTGCCCAGTTTATAACAATGTGGGAAGGAATCGCTTTGGCAGTTTTGAAGTCAAAACATATCACACAAAGCTTAGGATGAAATGGGGCCATGAGGAAAGGGAAGGGGAAGAAGACAAGGCTTTGCTGCTGCAGTACAGGCCTAATCTTCTGAAGATAGCTGCAGCAGCTTTGTGTTTTTGTCTCTAAGTGAAGGTATCCAGAAATGAGAACACTTCACTCGTCTACATGTCAGAATGATTTCGCTTGTTGTCAGAAAGATAGAGAATGTCGATTAGACGGCCACGTCTCCTTTTCTTCCTGTTGCCTTTTGTCTCCAAGTCCCAAGCAGTGGCTGGGGGAGACAGTAGGGGCATTGATGTGTTTGTGCTGGGGTCAGCAGTGATGTCACCAGCTGCACTGTCATGTGTATATGACACACTGGGTACCAGATACCCGCAGAAGGGTTTTCATGTTTGTTAATTAGTCCACTGACATGCAGAAGTGTAACGCTGCCTGTGACACCATGTTTTCAGTTCGTTTTAGTCAGTCAATGCTGCAACAAACAATTATTTCCTTTACACAGTGAATTTTATTTTTTTCTACTCAATAGCTTAGACCAGTGGTTTCCAGCCTGGGGGTGGGGACCCTTCTAATGGGGCACAAGATTAATTTGTGGGGTCAAAGAGGAGATTAATATGACACAATATATGAGGGAAACATTAAGACATTTTTCTGTTGTGAAATACTTTATGTAATATGTTTATGTATTTTATGCCTCTAAAAATGATTCAAATGAAACAAACTGAAAAGTTTAAAACAGAAAGTCATTCTGTGATGAAGAGTCACAAGCAGACAAGGCTTCATTTTAGGCCGTCACAAGCTAAGGAGGCTGGTAATGACTCCTCTTCTGATTGTTTAGTTTATGAAAAATCAAAAAACAACAAACAAAACTCTGAAAATGTTTTGTTTTGTCATTCAAAATGACTGATGTTTGGTTCTCAGTGATACAAATCAGAAAACATTACAACTTACATTTAAGAAGCTGGAACCAGATGATATAAAACACCGAAACAAATCATAATCACAATTGTTGTGTATTAATTTTTCTGTAGATGGACTAATTGATTCATTAATTGTTTCAGCTCCAGTAGGGAACCACTGAGTCCAAACTAACGTCAGACCAACAGCACAAAAGTATTCAAAAAAGGAAATCATAGTATTTGTGTTGTGGTTTGATAAGTGACAGGAAGAGATGAGGAAAGAGGATGGGATTCACAGTTGTGTAACATCCTGAGTGCTCTGTCAGCAGTGGACAGGAGGCACAGGGTGTGCATATGTGTTCAAATAAATGTGTGTGTGTGTGTGTGTGTGTGTGTGTGTGTGTGTGTGTGTGTGTGTGTGGCCTGGTTACCTTACCTTACGTTAAAACACGACTCTGTCTCTGCCTCTGACCTGGCAAACACACAGGCAGAAAGACAGACAGACACGGACGTATTCTCATGGCTTGGAGAGATGTGTAGTCAGTGACCTGGAAATGATCACTATTCTATTGAACAGGAGTTTCCATTCTCATGAACGTGTATGTAATGAGAAGGGCAAACAGAGGCAGAGACGTTTCTCTCTCTTTGCACTATTTATAATGGATAGGGTTGTAAGTCGATCCTGGCCTTGTATCAATAATGCAGCCGCTCAGACAGAGGCCTGCATATGTAGTTAAAATTAAAGAGCAAATTTAGAGATTGAACTCTTATTTTGGTAGAAGCAGACGTGACATAATTTGAAAATGAAACGCTCATGCGCTCGTGCTCCAGTTCCAGTTTGTATTTATTTGTAACAAGCATCGTGTTGCAGTATAATTAATCAAGGGATAATGTTCTGACTGTATTTTAAAATTTTATTTGACATACTGTTGTGACACGTCGGCCAGCCAAACAGCCAACAGTCAGTATCTTTTTCCCCAAGCTGTGTATGGGTGTGTGTTAAACTTTGCCTATGTCTCCTCCTCAGGGACTTTTTACCCAGAGGATCTGGCATTGTCACCCGTCGTCCCCTCATCCTCCAGCTGGTTAACAGTAAAGCAGGCGAGTATGAGTCAAGCAGTTGGGAAAGACTTTGAACTCCAGGCTTTCCAAGAAATAGAGTCAAGTGTGTGTAGCCAGAATCAGCAGTTATATCAAGTAGAAAACTGATAAAACTTAGTAATAAAAAAACAATCTGTTTCTGCCGTGTGCAGCAGGTAATAAAATGTGGCAAAAACTAAATAGTGAATGTTTTGGTCATTTCATAGGATGATCATCGGCACAACTTACAGACCATGTAGTTGTTGTGTACTATGCAAATGTACACATGAACATTTGTGTAGCTGCCAGACATGTGCAGTGTAGACTTGTTTCTATATTCATCTCCTGTCCATCACCCTCCGTCCTGTCTAAATCTCTATACAGAGTATGCAGAGTTCCTGCACTGTAAGGGTCGCAAGTTTGTGGACTTTGATGAAGTCCGTCTGGAGATTGAAGCAGAGACCGACCGCCTCACTGGATCCAACAAGGGTATCTCGCCCATCCCCATCAACCTCCGTGTCTACTCACCCAATGGTAACACACACACACACACACACACACACACACACACACACACACACACACACATAAATACATACAAACTTGCTGTTTTCACCTTCTGTGTAACTGAGTCCTTCCTTCTTTCTCAACAACCCGTCAACATCTGTCAGTGCTGAATCTGACCTTGATCGACCTGCCGGGGATGACCAAAGTGGCTGTGGGAGACCAGCCTGTGGACATCGAGCACCAGATCAGAGACATGCTGCTCCAGTTCATCACCAAGGAGAGCTGTCTGATCCTCGCCGTCACCCCAGCCAACACTGACCTGGCCAACTCTGACGCCCTCAAAATAGCCAAGGAGGTGGACCCTCAGGGTAAGGAGGAGTGTGTGTGTGTGAGAGAGACGTTGAAAAATACATATCTTTGTTTGGAGGATCATGTAAATCTGTATGTTTTTTGCTACTTTTTTTATTGGTATTTCTCCCAAGTGTAACCATTTTTTGCTCTAATTTGGCACAAAGCTAATTACCCTTTGCTGTATCTTGCAGCCATTAGCTCTCTTCTTCATTCTATTAATCTTTGCCTCAGTGCAGGCGACGGCTCATCATAATAATTAAGAATTACATTATTAAAAGACTTCCTGGCAGCAGAGATGTATTGAATAAGATTAGCAGAGATATAATTAAATTTAATTATCTCTCGCTTTTGCCCTCTCTCATTCAATCCAGAGGATCTTATTAAGCGTTTCAAGGTACAGGCTTGTAACTGTATCTTAACTGATAATATACTGTACATCAGCTACCGACCAACAGTTTTACTGCCGTTGTACTAAATTGTCATGTAACACTTTGTAAACAGGAAGTTGACCATGTCCACCTTCACCTTAAGTGTGCTTATATTCATGATATGGTTTACGCAAGTGACTTTATGAATGTTTACTACTTTATTTTTACTCACTTTGTTGCTAGCATGTACGCATTTGGTTGCTTATGCTAGTGGCTGTTAGTACCTCTCAGGATGATCATCATTATTGTCATTATTAACAATGACACCTTCTTCTTCAGGTCTGCGGACTATCGGTGTGATCACCAAGCTGGACCTGATGGACGAAGGGACGGACGCACGAGACATCCTGGAAAACAAACTACTGCCACTGCGCAGAGGTGAGACCAATCACTCATTTTAGAAGCTTTATTTAAACCAATAACTCTACAAAATTGTCAAATATTTACAGAAAATATATTTTTTTACACTTATGAGTGGTTAAAAAACTGCTGCGCCTCACAGCCTGGCTACTTGTTTCTGTTGAAATCACTATCACAGACCCACAGTTATATCCCAACACACAGATATTTGCAACAAATAACTGATACTCAGATATTTTATCAGACACACACACATGTGGCACAAATGTCGGCAACGTATTATGTGATGTGTTTGTTCTGTAATACTACACATTGGCTTTGAAATTTAACAGTCACAAAGATTAAAGTGATTCTCAATTATTTACTTTCATTGTGTTTACATCCACATCACACAAACAGCCCTTCTTATACACAGATCCCCAGTTTTAAGGGGCAAAAAAAGCAACAGTTAACATTAACTTAAAATCACTATTTAATATTGGATGCTCTTCCAGGCCTGTACTGTGGCTGCTTTCACTTCTTGCTTGTTTTTGGGCGTTTTGCCTTCAGTCTGGACATCAGAAGGGTTTTTTTCATTATGCTATTGGTCTGTATTTTTCTAAAGGTTACATCGGGGTGGTGAACCGCAGTCAAAAGGACATTGATGGGAAGAAGGACATCGGTGCTGCTTTGGCTGCTGAGAGGAAGTTCTTCCTGTCCCATCCTGCTTACAGGCACATTGCAGAGCGCATGGGCACACCACACCTGCAGAAGACCCTCAATCAGGTGAGACACAGCCCTGATCACACAGGCACACAGTGTATGTCATTTAGATGCACTTTATGTGGATAAGCTCACAGTGTATGACAGGGTAAATAAACATTTCTAAAATTAAAGATTAAAGCTTAATTTTGTGTCTTATTTCTAGGGATATAAATATTTTCTCTGGTATGTTTTCATTTGTGCTTCATTTGCTGCACTGAACTTAATTACATTAGTTGATTTAATAAGTGAGGGAATTCGTTAATTGAGGTACATAAGTTAATTTAATAAGTGACTGCAGATGCTTAAATCTAATAAGAGAATGAACTTTTTTTAAACTATGTAAAAAAAAAACGGATAATTAATATTTTGTTCAACACAGTTTTGCCATATAAAAAGTAAAAGAAAAAATAACTGAAAAAGGGCTGGAAGCAAATCTACATTTACTTCTTCATTGAGAAATTCAAGATCAGATGATTAGCGGGGGGACAATAGCATCAGAAAGACTCAGTCAGACCCAGACTCAGATTAGAGTCTGTTATTCACCAGCTAACAGATGTAATGTAAAATCTTGTGCTCTGTACTGACAAGGTTTCAGATTTCTTTTGTGTCATATAAGAAACGCCTTATGGAAATGTTAACAAGGTTATAATCATGATTTTCATTATTAATTTTTATCCACATATCATTATTATTATGACTTTAATTGTTTTTACACCTTTATTTTTTTCTCCAGCAACTTACCAACCACATCCGCGACACGTTGCCAGGGTTACGTAGCAAGCTGCAAAGCCAGATGTTATCGCTGGAGAAAGAGGTGGATGAGTACAAGAACTTCCGCGCTGACGACCCCGCACGCAAGACCAAAGCCTTACTTCAGTCAGTACACACACCAGATTCAGGCACACGGATACATGAATTCAAGGAGTGAAGACGTTTCCCTTGTACTCTGTCAAATCTACAGGATGGTGCAGCAGTTTGGTGTTGACTTTGAGAAGTGCATTGAGGGCTCTGGAGATCAGGTGGACACATCCAACCTGTCAGGTGGAGCCAAGATCAACCGCATCTTTCACGAGCGCTTTCCCTTTGAGCTGGTGAAGGTGACTATTGCTGTGATTTTATTATCATTATGATTTATAGGTTTTATTAATCACTTTTAAGTCGCATAGTTTTTATATTTGTCGTTTCATTTGGCAGATACGTGGAAGGATTGTTTCTCTTTTCTACATCAGGCTGCATTTACAGTCTGATGTAGAAATTTGTATAATACTGATGTCGTAGTGTAGCTATGTTGCCTCAGCTCTCATAAATACAGTACTAGGAAAAGGCTCACAGATCCACAGACAATTCCTCTTGTCTGGCTTTATGTTTGTTTGTATGTCATCATAATGCCTGGCACTAAAAAAGTCACATTAATTTTACACAGAGCAAGTAAATATAAGCCTTTGTTGTACTGTGTCTTAGATGGAGTTTGATGAGAAGGAGCTGAGGAAAGAGATCAGTTATGCCATCAAGAACATCCACGGAGTCAGGCAAGTTGAGACAAACAAACATACATTTGTCTGCTGACCTGTCCGTCAGCTTTTTGTTTGTTTCCATTCAGCTTCATAAAGACCTTCAGTCTCGTCTGTCCTCAAGTGTCAGTGTGTGTCCTGTTTTCCATGTCATGTGTTAAGTGTGCCGGCCAGTCCGTCTGTCTTTGCTTTCTTTTATCTATGACCACTTTTTCTTTATTCCTCCTGCCTGCTGTCCGTCTCCCACTCCACTTCCTTCAGTGTTTCCTCCACCTCAGCGTCTGTCTACTCATGTATTCCCTGTCTGCGTGCCTGTCTCACACTCTTCCTGTCCCCCTCTCCTGCTCCATGTCTCCATGTCTGTCTTGTCTGTATGTCCTTCAGGACAGGCCTGTTCACCCCAGACCTGGCGTTTGAGGCCATAGTGAAAAAGCAGATCATTAAGCTGAAAGAACCCTGTCTGAAATGCATCGACCTGGTCATCCAGGAGCTCATCAACACAGTCAGACAGTGCACCAATAAGGTATCACTGCATGGTCTCCTGCCTGGCTGCCTCACCCGTTTATACACACCACAGAGACCGGCCAACTTTAGTGCTGCCAGGGGCCATTTTGGTGCCACACAGTTATATAAAGCACACAGTTTTTTTTGTTTGTTTTTTTAGCTATGCATTGAAAAATAATGTGGATGAGTTCAAACAGATGGCTTTGTTTTTTGAGCCCTGCTTTTGAAGTTTGCTTGATCAGAAGGTAAAGTCGACTGTCCTGGCTGTACTAGGGTGGTGTCTCTGAGAGGCTGTGTGGTCAGAAGCAGACAGGCTGTTACACATTGCTGTAAAAGTTCATTGCAAAACAAGCTGCAGACTTTTAGGCTATAGCTTAAACAAGAGTCTATAGCCATGCTAGCTGCACTATGAGGCTATTACATTACATTTACTCATTTGGCAGACACTTGTATCCAAAGCGACCTTTAAGTGAGGGACAACACTAAAGCTTCAGTGCAGTAGGAGACCTTGGTGTGAGTATTAAATACTAAATCTGTTCAATAAGGCAAAGTGCAAGAAGATCAGGTAAAAAAGTGCATAGAAAGAACAGTAATGTCAACATGCAAACATGCTGATGTTCAGCAGGTTAAAACTTTATCATGTTCACCATCTTTGTTTAGCGTGTTAGCATTTGCTATTGAGCACTGAACACTAAGTACAGCTGAGACTGTTTGGAAAATAAAGTGTAGTTAACACTTAAGTAAACAAGTAATCAAATTGAAAATCCTGACAAGATGGTGGCAATAGACGAAAAGTTAAAGAAGCAACTAAGTCATTAGGATTCATTGTCTGTTTCATGACAATCTCTCCAGCTGTCGTTGTTGAGATTTTTCTTTCTGGTCCAAAGTGGTGGACTGACCATTCATAGATTCACACCACTAGCATGGCTCAAAAGCTGTAGGCTGACTCTTAACATACTTAACTGCAATGACCGTGTTTGAGAAGCTGCAGCTTGTTTCTGTTCTGAACATGAAGTAGAACTAACCAAATGCCTGTTTTTTTTGTTTTTTCTTTTCATATTCCTCATCTTCATCTTTCTTTTCCCTCTTGAAACCCTTTCTGTTTCTCCAAACTATCCCATCCAACCTTGGCTTCCATTTTCCTACCACCGTTCCCTTTTTCCTCACCATGGCCCATGCTGCACCGCCTTCCTCCTTCACCTGACATTAAACATCCAACTCCCATGATGCCTCACCACAGGACAGGCCTGTTCACCCCTGACTTGGCGTTTGAGGCTATAGTGAAAAAGCAGGTCATTAAGCTGAAAGACCCCTGTCTGAAATGCGTTGACCTCGTCGTCACCGAGCTTGTCGCCCTGATCAGGAAGTGCACGGAAAAGGTAAACAGGAACAGTGGAGAGACAGGTTTTAAAAGAAAAGTGATGAATAAAGACAGATAGACAGACAGAGAGTGAAGGGGAAAACAGTTGCAAGCAAGGAGCAGAGAGTCAAAGGAAGAAAAAGAGACAAAAAATCAAATGAACTAACTTGTCTTTGTCTAGTGTTGTTGATCGTTACCCCTCCCCGCTGCTTCAAGGCTTCACTCAGCACCCACCTCGCCCTGTGGTTCCCTCTTTAAATGACAAATCTAGGAGACCTTCCCCATTCTGATCCCGGACCCCTACCAGTCCACTTACCCCATCGGCACTGAGATCTGTGATTTAACAACCCCTCACCCTGCCTCACTTATTAAATCAGATCCCCACTCTCACACCAGGATATTTGGCTGATTAGAAATGGCACAATCGTGGCTGTTTTTCACCCTGTCTTGTCAATGGACATTTGTATGTATTTTCCCTGTGACACACCCTTTTCTGCACCATTGACACCGATAATAAATCCCCAGCAAGACTCCACCAGACCCTACCTTAATCTTCACCTCTCTCCGGACTTTAACCTGATTTTTCTCCTAATCCCACCCTGATTTGCTGAGACTCGCTAACAGCTTGAGAACACAACGCTGACTTTACACTTGTAACAACCTCGGCTGTATGACAACATCTGCAGCTGACAAGAAATCTCAAGCTGATAGGGAACTCATTAGTGCATGCTTCCTCAGTCTTTTACGTGTCAAATGTCTTGCCTTGCCTGTTTTTGTTTATACCGTATAATTACTGACAGTGGTTGGATGTAACTGCTTATGTGGATACACAGTGTGTTTACAGTGTTGTGTAAGCGTGCGGGCGGTAGTCGTGTATCGTGTAATCGCGGTGTCTGCAGCGGTGTATTTGTGTGTTCTCTGTGTGTGTGTGTCTATAGCTGGGCTCGTACCCTCGACTGAGAGAAGAGACAGAGAAAATCGTCACCACCTACATCAGAGAGCGAGACAGCAAGACCAAAGACCAGGTGTGTGTGTGTGTGTGTGTGTGTGTGTGTGTGTGTGTGTGTGTGTGTGAGAGAGAGACAGCGCTAGGAATGCACTCTACCTGTACATTTGTACAGTTAACACGTGCCATGTTTTGCCTGTCAGGTGCTGCTGCTGATTGACATTGAGCTCTCTTACATCAACACTAACCATGAGGACTTCATCGGATTTGCCAAGTAAGACATAGCTACAGATGCCGATCAATGAGTTTCATTAGGATCAGCAGAGATGGAGGTCTGCCTGCAAATGTTCTGTGCCCCATGCTCTTTGACATAAGTCAGTTAATACTTAGGGAATCAAAAGAAAAATCTAAGGTGGGGACGGTTATGGTTTCTATCAGAAATTGTTGAAATATTTTGCAGCGCCGGGAAGAAACACCGTCACTAAACCTCAACTGACTGATATTGGATAACATTATATCATCTATGAAAAATACACTTGTCGGTGCTCTCTGGTGGCCACACTTTGTAATTACGTTACTGTTTCTGAATTATCTCAAAAATATCCTTTGCATTTCTGTACTGCCGAAACTTGTTAGTCAATGGTGGACGCATACATCGACAAGTATGCAGTATATCTTCAGTAATCTAATATGAGGATCTTACCAGCACTGTTTTTAATGCAAACTCAAAATTCCTGAGAAAGCAAGAATTTGCAGAAGCGTTGTGCAACTGCACAACTGTAAATATAAATTATAACGTGGTTTTTTCAGGCTACTCCTTCATCCTTGTTTTCCTTTGCCCTGCTTTTGAATATGTTTCCTAGACCAGAGTTGATGTTGTTGAATCTCTCTCCTGCAGTGCCCAGCAAAGGACTGCTGCTAACGCTACCAAGAAGAGAGTCATGCCTAATCAGGTAATTAAACAGACACTCTATCCAGGCCACAGAAACCCTTCACACCACTGAAGCACCACAGAAGCTGCATTCTCCTGCTGGTTTTTTTTTTTTCTTTATCTTTATTTCTTGTTCTTTCTGTCGTTGTCTCAGCCCATCTGACAGCGCATGTCATTGTTGCCCTTTGTTGCTTCACATTTACACATTTACATCCTCTTGTCTGTGCCCCTCTTGTCTCTTCCCTTTATTTCCCTTTCCTCTTTCTCCTCTTCTGTTCCTCCTTTTTATGGCCCAGGGAGAGATTCTTGTAAGTACCGTACCCCATGCACCTCCACTTGTCACTTCCTCTTTGGGTGGGTGGGGGAGTCAACGGTCATTCAGACCATGTCGAGAGACCAGATTTGTGCTCCATGATGAAGTACAGGGAAGTGAAACAGTTACACTCATGGGGTTGTTGTGAGAACCAGATCTTTTTTCCTTATGGTGGCCATTCTTTCTAATGAAAGTTTCTCGCCCAGCGAACACGCAAAAGAAGATTTTTTTTTCACCCTGTTTTGATTCTGCCCTCTGCCACTCACTGAACATGCACGCTAGTGTCTCTCTCCCCTGTCTCGTTGACTTTGCATAAGGATGGTGTCACACAAAAATATCTTTTCTAAAAAGTTTAACTTTAATATAACATCTGTGGCGAATCAGTAGCTACCGAACCTGTCATCAGCCTCGGTCGCAGTCTCTGTCCCCCTGAAGTCAGTCTGAGCCTGGCTGGTTCTGGGCTCCTCTGATTGTAGAGCTTCATGGGTGTAGCTCTGTGTGATGAAGGGACGCTAGAGGACTTCACTGGGAATATCCCTCTTGCTCTGATCCACCTGAAACATGGCTTTTAGAAGTTCAGTGCACGACATCATCGAGCTCAATAAGTATTTCAAAACAATGAGAAAATCCAACAACAGTAAAATCAGAATCAAAAAAACGAAATCAGTTAAATAAAAGTAGCTTTAACCCTCTAAACCACTTACTGTACCTCTTTAAGGTTGTTCAATGTGTACCTCCTGTTGCCAATAAAAACCTGGTTTCTTCAACCCTGGTCATGCGACTAAAAGAAAGAGAAGACTTTAGACACAACTGTGATCAACTTATCTGTAATACTCTCAGACTTAAGAATGTTGAGGTTGAAATAACTTCTGAAAACGTTAAAGCAAAAACTCTGAGGATCCACTGATGGCGAGACATCATGACAAAGCACTGCTTAGTTTTTAGACCAGCCTCTAGAAGATGGTTCGCTTGTTTCCATCTCCATCTGGACATAAAACAGTGTCAAATCAAAATATCCAACACGGGTGATAAGATCCAGCCCCGGGCTCTCTGTACACTGTGAACCGAACTGAGGCGTGATGCAGCAATTTGCTTACTACAGTTTTCTTGGTAATGCAGGGGAAGAGCAAAGCCTCAACACGATGCCAAGAGACCACATGTCGATGGCTTTAGTCAAGGGGGAGTCCTATTATTAAAATTTCAGGAACCTGAATGTGGAAGAAAAGCATCACACTCAACGAAGAACATCGTCATAATAAAACTACAACTTAGCACATATAGGAAATGCTCTACAAATTCAAGTGTCGTCGATACAAGGTCGTCACCGTATGAACCACAGGTAGACTGACAACTAAAGTCTCGATAAACATCTCACCTGTGGTAAGGCAGTTGATGAGCAGAGCCCATTACGGCTTCAGGTGTGCGCGAAGCTACGCCGAAGTCAATCGGCTTCACGGTGAAGGTCAGGCTCTCGTCCTTCACCACCATTATGTTGTCTGGCCTCAGGGCTGCACGGATCACCCAGACGCTCTTCAGCCCATTTGATGCTGACACCAGCTGCAAGTAAAAACGGATTTCAGAGCAACATTTTGCTGCGAAATCAAGTAATTCCCATTAATTAGTGGATAGAGTTCAGCTTTGGAGAACCGTGGTGCACGAGTTTGCACCGTTGACCTATATCAAGCCCTCTTAACGGGGCGCTACCTTGACAGCTTCTTAATTAGTCCCTAGAAAGAAACCTCACAGATATCGGATGAATTTCCCTGTGCCGCTTCCTGGTGTGACTGGGTCTTAAAAACTTTCAGCGTTGAGTTCTGAAACTGCATCCGGATGATGGATCTGATCTCACTTAAAGGCACGGAAGGTGGATGGTTCTGGCCTTGCTCCCTCTGGTACTCAGTCAAGCTCATATTCAGTGCGTTTCAAATACAAGCCCTGTGGAGCAATTCATCTGGTATCCGTCATCGAAAGTCACAGTGTTCCTCTGGTGCAGGATGTGGCTCATGAGCTCCTGCAGCAGGGATGCCTGGAGATACAAGTTTCACAGGCTTGGGTATCAATACATCGTAGTAGGACAGGACAGTAAATATAAATCTAAGATTATCTATTGCATCTGACATGATACTGATATCTTTGCTACCTTGTTTTATGGTACCAACAACATTTAATTATGTTTTTGCATCAGTAATTCCTAAAAAAAAAAAAAATTTGACAGCTGTTTTTGACAGCTGTAATTCCAGAGCCAAACATCTGGCTTTAGAGCTGATACCGCTACTGTATTGATAGAAAAAACGCCTGCACTGACCCCATATCTGAAGCCCCTAGATCAGCTCGGAAAGTTTTTGGTTTCGCTCTCGTTTGAGGAAATAGATCATCACAAATTTTATCACCGTGTGCTCTGTTTTTTTCAACTTTTGAACTAGTTATAATCGACATTATAACTAGGGCACTTTGGGAATATGTTCCCAAAGTGCCCTGATTATAATGTCGGTCTGTGGAGAAAATGCTTTTAAGTCTTTTGTTGCAGCACTTTAGCTTGTCACTGGGAGAAATACAGCAAACTGCTCTCCAACTGCATAATACATTCATGGTTACACCTCCCAGACTAGAGTGTTGCATATGTCCGCTTATTACCCCTGTGTGTCTCTTTGTCCCTTTGTCTTCTTGTCCGTCAGTCTGGCAAAGAGAGGGATGCAGAGAAGGTGACTTTTCATTGGAACCTGTCGTCATTTGTTTTTACTCTCTACCTATGTTTCTACTTTTGCTGATACTGTAGGAGTTTTGTATTTATGATGAATACTTTTTCACTTGCATGGCTGTTGTGCTGTTTTTAATGTTGCCGTGAGATTTCTTTGCACATGTACAGTATACGTTTTGGGGTTTCATTTGTTTTCAGTGTTGTGTTTGCTTGCTTTAGACAACCCCTCTTGTGAGGTGTGTAGTTTAGTCAACTGTTGGACTCTCGTGTGCAGGTGATCCGCAGAGGCTGGCTCACCATCAACATCAGTATCATGAAGGGAGGATCCAAGGACTACTGGTTTGTCCTGACTGCCGAGTCTCTCTCCTGGTATAAAGATGAGGAGGTAAGGCCGCTTACATGACAGTCAGTGCACAGAAATATATAGCTTACTCTCCTTTTCTCTATTGGGTACAATCTTACTTGCTGTACCTTTTTAGAGATCACTTCACAGGTGCACTGTTGGGTTGGTGTTTTTGAAGTTATTTGTAATAGTTTATCTTCCTTTATATTCATCACTACATCGCTGTGTGTTTTTTCAGGAGAAAGAGAAGAAGTACATGCTGCCTCTGGACAACCTGAAGCTGAGAGATGTGGAGAAAGGCTTCATGTCCAGCAAACACGTCTTTGCCATCTTCAACACTGAACAGAGGTGTGGGTTGTACCATCTCCTAAAACATGTATGTTCATGGCGTTGGTCTGTTTTCCTCTCTGGTTAATGGTCGTGCATGTGTGCCTTTGTGCAGGAATGTGTACAAAGACCTGCGTCAGATTGAGCTGGCATGCGACACTCAGGAGGATGTGGACAGCTGGAAAGCTTCGTTCCTCAGAGCTGGTGTTTACCCAGAGAAAGACCAGGTACGTAGGAGTGTATTGACATTTTGAATACTGCAGTTCATTTATGATTTGTGTTTGTAAAGAACTGCATCGCTTCTTTAAATGTAGCCTAAGGAATTTTAATGATACACAAAAAAAAAAGTTTGTTTGCCAGTGAGTTCTGTTGGTTGTTATATATTTGGGTAAGACTGGTTTCTGAAGTTTTAAACTCAATTTCGCATGACATTATTTTTCTTTAGATTTAAATACTTCCAGGTCAGGTCTGCAGATCGCTACTCTACATTATACTGTGCAGATACTGTGCAGCTGTTTATTCAGTACACTCCCCTGCTGGTTCAGGAAGCAGGAATTCAGCATTTAATAAAGAAACAGATGTGCCTTGAAATGTATTTGCATTTGGGTAGATGTGCGCTTGAAGTCTTACCAACATCTCTGCTTCTGCCTCTCTCTCTCTCTCTCATCATCTCGGTCTCCTCCAGCCTGAGAACGCGGACGCGTTGAATCCTAGCGACACCGTGTCCATGGACCCTCAGCTGGAACGGCAAGTGGAGACCATCCGCAACCTCGTGGACTCCTACATCGGCATCGTCAACAAGTCCATCAGAGACCTCATGCCCAAGACCATCATGCACCTCATGATCAACAGTGTACGTCCTCTGCTTTATCCGTCTCTTTTTCATACTCAGTTTGGAGGGTGAAGTATGGTGAATGAAATATTTGTTGGAAAGTAATTTATGAGCCCCCCCCCCTCCGCCTTCCCTTTTCCTCTCCCGTCTCCAGGCGAAGGACTTCATCCACTCTGAGCTGCTGGCCTACCTGTACTCAGCAGGAGACCAGGGCAGTTTGATGGAGGAGTCAGCAGAGCAGGCTCAGAGGAGAGATGAGATGCTGAGGATGTACCACGCTCTGAAGGAGGCCCTGGTCATCATCGGAGACATCAGCACCACCACTATTTCTACCCCGGTGCCTCCGCCAGTAGACGACACCTGGATAGAACCAAGGTACCAAACATGAAAAAAAAAAAACATAAATAGTGGAGTATTTTGATTTTTTGGTTTATGTTATGACCTGTGAACAAGTCGGCACTATTTGCAATAAACTGGTTCCAATTTTGTATTGCATGTACATCAATTTGATTTAGTCTTTTTTTACGAACTAGTTTGAGCTACTTTTTCTATGTAGCTTCAGCTGACCAGACCAGATTCCTCCCTACAGTAGCTTTGCCTCCACAAAAATGTGCATTTCATCACAAAATTGATGGATTCTGGAAGAAAAGAGCATTTTGCCTGATGCTCACTGCTAAAACACAAACTGACTTTATTATACAATATATCCAGCAGGGGTCCTCTGGTGACTGTCTTATTATTTTCCAAGCTCTCAGACTGCTTAGACTTCTGGTTATTTCTTAGTTCTAACTCATATTACAACTAATTGCTTTGACTCAACCTTGAACATGCACAAGTCCACAAGGCAGGGAAACTTTTAAGGATGTTTATTAGGAGTTCAGCAGATATATCAGATCAGGTGCACCTTAATCAGGCTACTTTCATTAAAGTTTAATCTCAACAAGACTTCTTTAAATAAACAAAATCTATAATGTTAAAAGGACTTTAAACAGATATCTCATTTTCAAATGTAACTCTTTACTCAAAGCATCCTGTCCTTGTTTTGTCAGTCCTCAACAAGCGTCCCGCCCTGCCTCAGCAACAGCGGCCCCTCCCAGCCGACCCCCAGGAGTGAGGGGGCCCACCCCGGGTCCTGCACCCCCCCTCAACCCCTCACCAGCATTTGGAGTACCACCTGTGCCTTCGCGACCGGGCCCTCCACTGGGGCAAACGGCTTACGCCAACGATCCCAACTCCAGTGCTGTGCCCCTTGTCCCCTCAAGACCGGCCCGTGTGCCTCCTGCACTGCCGCCGGGGATTCCCAGGTAAAGCCCCGCATGTACACACTCACACACACACACACACACACACACACACACACACATACACACACACACAAAATGTAAAGCTATTTGTGGCTTCGGTATTGCTGGTGAAGGGTTGTTCTATACATTTTGGCTTTTGGTGGTTTGGGAATGATTAGTGCATGACTATCTCATGATATTTTGCCTTGCATGTTTCATCCCTCCCTCCCT
>NW_019525207.1:635709-672868 GCF_002814215.2 Seriola lalandi dorsalis | reverse complement strand
CAATACCTCCCCTCCTCTCTCTCACCTCTCTTCCTGTAGCAGAAGACCCCCGGCTGCTCCCAACCGACCCACTGTCATACGTCCTTCAGAGCCCTCCCTGCTTGACTAGAAACACAGACACATACGCAAACACATTTCTTTTTGTTTACACTTTTATATTTCTCTTGAGCAGAGATAGTCATTAAACATTTTTTTTCATGTGTATTCCTATAACCACAAACCTTGTTCTACTGTAACTGGTAATCTGATGCTGTTTCAGTCTGTGCATTTCAGAAACATTATGTATGTAATTTTGACATTTGGTGCAGGTAGCTTTTTTAACATGATGACATTTTCTGCTTCCAGTATTATGAAAAGGGATACATTCGATGATTTTATTGACTTAAAGGTTATGAACCGAGCAAGTCATCTTGAATTTTTTGTTTCATTTGAAATGAAATGTGTCTCAAAAAATATATATGATTCATAACTTTTTATATAATGGTAAGGAAACACTTTTAGAAGCAATTTTTTTGTGAGTTGGATACTTGCTAATGTTCTGTCAGTAATCACACTAAGCACCTCATTAAGTAAAGCAGCACTTTTTGATAAAGTCCTTTGCCTCTTCGTTGTTGTTAGATCTTCAAAGTCGGCCTTCAAATGAGCTTATTAAAATCAGACTGACCAATGGAATTTGTATGCCTCAACATTTTATCTTATTACTTCATTGCAAGTTTTTTTTTTTTTTACAAGTATAGTTAGGCTTTAGTGTTTCTCCTTTGTGGACCAATTAAACATGAGACAGGAGGAAGAGGGTTGGGGCAAGGCACTGCAGCAGTGGGATGTCTTCTGGTGTAATACTGATAATTATACAGTTGTTGAGGTAAGAAGGACCTTGCCCAGCCAAACTGCTGACAGTTACCTCCCACAGCTTAGTGAAAAAAGTGCCTTGAGCACAAACAGTTTTGTAATTACTTCACAAATCGTCATCTTAAAAAAAGCCATAGTGAAAAATAAAAAGTTCATGTAAGAAAAAAGAGCCTCTCTTTCAGAAGATGTATAAAGTGATGGACTGAATAAACGAGTAGAAAAAGACGGTGTGGTGGCTGGTGCTTCTTCTTATTATTATTTTCCTCATTTCTTCTCTCATGCCACAGTGTACCGTTTCCATGCACAACCAGTAAATACACAGCAGGTGCTTCCTTCCTTCCCGTGATACGATCAGTGTATAGTTAGTAGTATAGTTGAGGTCAAGACTGTCTGATTTGCATGAGTCAAATGGAGAGAGCCGTGCAGAACAAGAACGTTTCACTTTTCTGTGTGCAGCACGGCATGACCTGCTGCATTTAGTGTATGATGGAGCTGCGGGTCACCATGGTAACCCACGGTTGCCAGTAGCAACACACAGTAAAGAAGGTGTTACACATTGCTTTTGGGGCTGTTCATAGAGCTGCTGCACAGGAATGAATAAAGGTATGCAATCCCACTCGCCTGCTGTCCTTCTCCATTGTGTTTGTTAGCTGCGAGTGTGACTGATCCACTTAACGTTAAGAAACTGACTGGAAATCTTCTCATGGTGTTCTCACACAGGCGACCTCCACAAGTCCCCTCTCGTCCCAACCACTGGTGAAGGAAACGGATGTTTGCCCACTCGCACTTGGACTCCCTTTGATGCACGGGGCATCAGAAGTTCAGGCGCACCAGAAACTCCAGAGCTGTTTCCAAAGTAAAATTTGTAGTTAGACCTTTAGGGAAGGGAAAGATGCAGGAATACTGGGTCGACATTATGACAGCGGTTGTGTCTGGAGAGCATTGTCCACAGTGTCACTGTACATACAGGTATGTTGTTAAGCTTGCACAGTATTTTTAGTATTTAATATGTACTGTATATCAATCATCTTGTTTTTCTCTTTGCCCATGAATACTCTGGAAATACTTTGTCCCATCAGTTTGAGTCCTCACTTGAAATGTCTCGTCAATCCTGAGGAACTAAAAGTAAACGGAAGAAAAATCAAGTTCAAAGATCAAGAAACTGCATCTTGACACAAACTTGGCCAGAAGCTCCACATACAGTACAGTGTGTTGTTATATCCTCCTTCAAGACTAAAGAATAAACTGATTTACACACCAGCTGCTTCTTTGTTTTCTACTATATACTATATACACTTGTCACTTGACACTGCACGATGAAGCAGAGATGCATCAGTGTAATAACTTGGCGGTTTGGTAGTTCAGTGTTTTTCAAAAATTGTGAAATAGCAACAAGTGCAGTTAATTCATGCTGATTCTTTGAACATCTGATTAAATATTATTTGGTATTTAACCTTTAAACCAACTTCAACTGAATGTCACATAATATCAAAGTTGTTTTTGTAAATGGCTATATTAAGTTTTTGATAAGGTCAGACATTCGGGGGAGCAGTATCTGCAGGAAGAAAGTGCAACTACACATGTTGGTCACACCTGATTGCTTGCCTCTACATGGCTCTGGGGAAAATACATGAGCTGATAATAACTGTGCTGCATGATAAGCTGTCACTTCATCATTAAACACATCAGTGTCAACAGCGCTGAGGTTTCTCAGGATTTACATGCACAAGAAGCATCCTTTAAAGAAAACTGCTTTTAAGAAACCTTTGTTTTTGCTTTATTGTGCTGTTTTAAATGACCGAGAAGTCATACAGAACACATTTAGAAAAATTATTCATTTGGCAGCTCTCTCCATTTTTATTCTAAAAATGCAACTCACATTAACCCGTCAAAGTTTTTACTGTGTAAAAAAAAAAAAATGCATTTATTAATGTGAATGACGTCCATGAAACCTGATTATCTTAATTATCTTATTAAACATGTAATGAAAGTCTTAAAAAAAAGAAAGAAATCACTCCATGGCTGTTGAGTACACACAAAATGTCACATTGTGTTGACACAGTAAACACACATCAGAATAAAAGCAAGTTTGATCATCAAGAACCACAAACACACATTTAACAATTGACACATTGAACAAAGAAACTTTGTTCAGACTGAATTATCTTGATGTATATCTACACTGACATACATATGTGTCTGGAGGAGAAATGACACATGTACGTTATTGGCAATCGCACTGGAAATCATTCCTGTTTCTTACTCGACATTCTTAGTTGTCAACATGGACTTGTACTGGCACATGAAAAGAAATCAGTAACATCTCAGAAAAACAAAAAACAAAACTAACAATCAATGAGGCAGCAACCAAGGAGCCATTTGGATTGATAAATCACCAATATAACGGCAGGATCTTACAGTCAGGAAGAACAAATACGCCACCAACCCTATTGCACATTGTTTTCACTTGTAAACCGACAAACTACGCGTTCTGTGGATTAGTTGAGTTACATCATAGAACCGACATTTAACCTTTAAGGACGAATTCACCTTTTGTGGAAAAATTCCCCCCCAAAAAACCTCAAACACAACAAAGGACAGTACTTATATAATATTTTTTGTTCTGTCTATGTAGACCTTGTTTTTCAAAATGTACCTTCTCTCTGGTTTGTGGTTTGTGTACTTTCTCTCTGGTTTGACATTAAAGGCATTTCATTAAATTAAATGACCAACTTCAACTTCCGCAGTCTCTTCCTTGTCTGGTTACCCTTCATGATCCACAGCAATAATATCTAATTGTTGCTCACAAACTGAAAACAAGATTTTAGAAAAAACAAAAGGTCCAGTAGAGCTGATGTTGAATGCTGGTGTTCATGTAGACAAAATGAGAAGTAATGGAGTACAATCTAAGCAGGTAACCAGTTACCCAGTTTTCTTCCCAGCTTGACTTGTGATGCAGCACAAAGTTTTCTTTATGTGCAGACCCTCCGCTTATCGTCAAACAGCTTACGGACAGTGTAGACCTGGGAATGGAGAAGTAAACAGACAAGATATCACGATGTTGTTCATTGTGATTTAAACTGCTTGTCAGAAATATGATTACCCCAAACTTCCCCTCCAGCACTCTGTTTACCTGAGTAAGGGCCACACACAGCATCACCAGCACACTGGCACAGGACCAGAATGAGACCCTCCAAAGGTTATCTTCCAGAAGGTTTCGGTCCCGCGCTTCAAAAGCCCGCAACACTGTCTGCATGTGCCGGCTGCGCTCCAAGCGTCTGTGCAGAGAGTCCATGGACTCCTGAGGAAATAGTGAGGAAAGTTTTTAGGGTTTTAAGCAAATGATGGCTGCAATAAAAGAAAAGTGGGAGTTAGCGGCTGAGAAAACAAAATGAATTTTGGTCTCAAGTTTTCAACTGTTAACACATCCTCTGTTTGTTTTTATTTTCATTTTATTTGTGAGTTTTGAATTTTATAAACAAGTAACCCAAATAAAGAAGGAAATACCGTTCCAGGAGAAAAAGAAAAAAAAGGAAAGAAAAAGAAAAAAGAGAAAAAAATGAATAAATAAAAATAGATAAATAAATAAAGACCCTGCTCTTAAAGGGCATAAGGGATTAGAGTTAACATAACAATAAGCGCCAGCCTGAAAATGGATGTCTAAAGCATATTACATTTACCAAGAGAAGCATACATATACATATAAAGAGTACATGTACAAACATACCATGTATACACATCTGTATCCACAGACATACATGCACTCACATACTAAATGCTTTACACACTGTGCGCACACACACACACACACACACACACACACACACACACACACACACACACACACACACACACACACGCAATGCTTTACACTCTTGCCACATTCTATCAAAGGTCGTAGAGCGAATACAGTTCATTTATCTAATCCTCTCCAGATGCAACAATTTAGTGACCTCTGCTAGCCAAGTCTTAAAAGAAGGCAAACACATTCTCAGTAGAGGACCTTGGTACAACTTGACCACTTCAACAGGTTATGATTTTGTGTCACATCAACCTTTCAGCTGGCAAAGTACTGTATAATACTGGTTCATTCAGCCATTGCTGTGGTTTGCCACGACATAAACCGGTTAAAGGTTATGACATTATTCTACATTTTCCATATTGTCAGAAAATCCCATGAGGAGTCCAAAACCAACACTACGTGAGTTGGTCTGTCAATACTTTCCCACTTCCCTTGTCGGTCTGTATCTACTGAAGACAAAATAAAATAGGTAAGAGAGACGGTACGTGTTATGTATTGACAAACATTACTGAAGCAGGAGTTAGTAGTACATTTGTGGGGACTATTTTCATCCGTGGATTAACACACGTTTTGTGATCTAGCGAGTATTTACAGCAGCAGAACTGTGCGTGCAGGATTGACTTCAAATTAACTACATTTAAAATCAACCTATGTTCATTGTAATGAAGGATCATGTCGCCCAGTGAAACGGTGTCGCTCCCTGATGTGTATTTAATAGATTTTAGAGAAGAAAGGAAGTCTGTGGCACAGAGGAAGGAGATGCATGTGTGGCCACACACAAAATACATGTTAGTAGGATCAGTTAATTGTTGGTTTCAGTCTTTTCATGGGATTTGTTGACAATAAGAAAAATAGAGAATAATGTCGGTTATCCTTTGAACAGCCAAATTATCAAGGGAGCTTAATGGTTAATGAACAAACCCAGAAAACAATCATCTGGCTGATTGTTTTCAAGCGATAATTAATATTATTTGATTCTGAGACAAATGTTATAAGAGGAAGGGCAGAGCTAATGAATTAAACCATGACAAATTTGTCCTGATTTGTACCTACACAACAACCCTGTTACAGTCATCTCTCCTTTCCTTGCCTGGATGTTGTTTAGATATTGTTTGATATTGTCATCTTTCCCAACAGCAGGGGTTTGTTAAAAGGTCTGCTGACACAGTGGACTAGATTTCCTTCTTTGAATTAATTTCTAAACCACAAACATGCATCTCACCCGGATGTCTTCCAGCTTGTACTCCAGCAGGCTTCCATCAGGCTC
Source organism: Seriola lalandi dorsalis (assembly GCF_002814215.2). Classification (NCBI taxonomy): domain Eukaryota; kingdom Metazoa; phylum Chordata; class Actinopteri; order Carangiformes; family Carangidae; genus Seriola; species Seriola lalandi. The sequence continues at coordinate 666,950 of NW_019525207.1, read as the reverse complement.
CTCTAAACCCGCCCACTCCTCATCTCCACCCACATCCCCTCCTTGGCCCTCGATGATAATTTCAAAGAACACCATCTTCTCTGAGAAGCGACTGAAGCTGTTGTCAAAGCAGATCTGATAGTCTCCCTCCTCTGTAGGCTCCACCCTGGAATAACAGGAAATAATATACAGTCAAAAACACAGTCAAACAGACTGACACATGAAATATGATCCAGGTCTCAGGCCAAAGGGGACGTAGCACTAACACATGGACTCCGTCAGAGCGTCGAGACTCCATGATGAGCCGGATGCCTTCTGGAGAGAGGATGGTGACGTCAACATCCATACCAGCACCTGCTATCACCTGGATGTAGACACACAAATACATACAGTCACTGATCAGCATTTTTTTGAGTGTAGTAGTATGTGTACGGAGACAGGGGACATGCAACAACGATCATACCAGGCAGACTGCGGTCGTATATGGGTCTTAACTGCTAGGCCACCAGGTCGCCACAAGCCACACAGTTTCAAGACAGATTACATGTGTGTTGCAAGAGGGAGTATAATGTTGTCTTTAAGACTCTCCCACTAAACAAATACACTACTGACTGGTAGAGCTTCACATTATCAGAGGTGTTCCTGTGTAAATAAATGACTTTAAAGTCACATTCACAGTGGCTTCAGAGTGTGCTCGGCCCCCTCCAGCTTTATTGTGCTGTAGATTTCATTTTAAACGGATAAAAGTGCCATTGTTGCCCATCTGTCTACACTCAGTGACCCACAGTGAAGACGTGTCTTTAGAAATTTTTGCAACTTTATTAAAAATGAAAAATTGAAATCACTCATTTACAAAAAAGTATTCAGACTCTTTTTTGTGGCACTCAAATTGAGTTCATCTGTGGCAAAAATGAGTTAATTAGATAGAGGTTATAAAGGCACATATTTGTGTGTACAAGGTCCCACAATTCACACTGTATGCCAGAAAAAAAAAAACAAGACATAAAGTCCAAAAACGCACTGTAGACCTTTTTGATAAAATTGTAGCAAGGCATAGATCAGGGCAAGCACACAGAACCATTTTATAAAGCTTTGAGTGTTCCCAGGAGCACAGTGGCCTCAATAATTGTGGAATGGAAGAAGTTTGGAACCACCAGGATGCTTCCTAAAGTTGGCCAAACTGAGTGGCGTTGGTCAGGGAGGTGTCCAAGAACGGTCACTCTCACAGAGCTTGGGAAGTCCTCTGCAGAGATGGGAGAACCTGATCTAAGGACGACCATCTTAGCTGGATGGAAGCCACTCTGAGTAAAAGGAAAATGACAGTCCGCTTGGAGTTTACCAAACAACATTTAGAGGACTCACACAACGGACTGTTGTTCACCTGGCTAATACCATCCCTATGGTGAAGCATGTTGGTGTCAGCATCATGCTGTGGGGGCGATCCTCAGTGGCAGGGACAGGAAGACTGGACATGAAGGGCGCATAAAGCAAAATACAACGAGGTCATTGAAGAAAACCTGCCTCAGAGTATATGCGACCTGAGACCAGGGGTGACAGATCAGCTTTCAGCTCAACAGTGACCTGAAGAGTACAGCCAAGACAACGCGGCAGTGGCTTCAAGACAAGTCTATGAGCCTCTTTAAGTGGCCCAGCCAAGGCCCAGACTTAAACATAACACAACACAAACATACAACAGTTGTGGAGGCACCTGAAGATGGCAGTTCACATACACTTCACATCCAATCTGATGGAGCCTGAGAGGATCTGTCAGAAAGAATTGTATAAACTGCGGAAATCCAGGTGTGAACGTTTTGAAGAAACTTACCAAAGAATCAGTACTGAGTTAATGCTTTGACTTGACTTGAGTGTAGCTTGATGGTTTGAATACTTTCTGAAGCCACTGTATATGGTGATGCAGTTTCGAGCTGAAACAATTAGTCAATCAATTAATCAGTCACAATTTGGATAATTGATTAATCATTTAAGTAATTTTATAAGCAAAAATACCCGGATTCACTAATTCTAGTGTCTCTATTACATTTCCATAGTCCCCTGTGACAGTAAATGTAATATCTTTGGGTTTTGGAGCGTTAATTAGACAAATTAAGCTATTTGGAAATGTCTGGGAATTAACAATCGACATTTTCGCTATTCTCTAACATTTTACAGACTGAATGATTACTGGAGAAACTACTGGGCAGATTAATGGATAACCAAAACAAGTGTTAGTTGCAGCCCTAGACTGGACATTTCACCATGTGGGCAGAGCTCCTGTGACTCTAATGGGGGGGGGGGGGTGTTCCTGCATATCAACATTAGTTACTGGGATTTTGAACTCGTGTTTGATTAATCTTAAGACAACAGATATTTTTTAAACTTCTGGATGAGCAGAGACTACCAGGATGTGAAACATACAATATTTACATATTGTCACGTTCTTCTTTTCGATTTACAAGCAGTGTGTAGTGTATTATCTAATTTCCTGTACAGTACTTTGTTATCGCCGATCTTTCTATGTGAAGTTCTTGTGCTCGTTTCTTTCGGGAAGCTCTTATTTTATTGCGATCTTGCATAAAAGGTGCCAGACAAATAAAGTTTGACTTGACGTTTGTTTAACCACAGTTTTTCAACTTATTTGCACGATGTGTAATCTACATGTAATGGTTACAAATGAGTTGCGATATTGGTTCCGTTTACTCCCACAGAGTGAAGTTATGAGCTGTCATTCCCCACAGCTGCAGTCCAGTGCTGGCTCATCAAAGATGTGCGTACAGCTACACCACCAATATGTCAGCTAGCTGAGGGAATGACGGCTAATGATGGTCAGCCATCAGCGCCCTGCTCCTGTGTCCTTTAACAGATGGACTGTATCAGGTTCACACAGTGGGTGAATGTGTCTGCCGACCACACACATAGTTACCTGATACTCGACCTCCATTGTGCCATTCTTTACTGCTGTTTGAAAGAAACACTCCGATCTTCCGGCTGGCAGCAGAAACGTGAACTCGCTGTCTAGGCTCTGTCCAAAACAGCGCACAGACCCTAAACACCACCCAAAAATGACTGCCAGGACAAACAGCCGCCCCCCGCTCCCCTCTTTCCTCCGGATAAGGTCCATGGTGAACATATTCCCAAAAACAACGCTATCTAAGTTCAGCCATCTCCGTCGCATCCCTCTTCCGCAGCAGAACTTTGCGGTGTTGTGATTGGACGGAGGCCCGCGAACGAGGGCAGCGCTGCGGACCAATCAGAGGAGGAAGAGTAGCAATCTTCCTCCAATCACTGCAGAGCTGAGGGCTGCGCGACCACATGCATATGGGGAATAGTAATGCTGATAGTGTGCAGTGGCCGAAACGACCAAAAGTGAAGTAAAACTCAGACCGTGGAAATAATTGCATGGCAGCACCTGCCCAAGGCCCAGGGCAAAATTTGTTGTTGGGCCCCTACTAGCCCCTACTTATAAATAGCAGTTTCATTATTTCCAGAGGCAACTAGAAACCAATCAATAATCTAAAGCAAAACTGCTGTTAAGTGATTAGTCAATGTGAAGTTGTTGTTCTATCTTGATCTATTGTTAGATTATGTGTGATACTTTTGTGACACTGATTGTAAAACAATTTAATTCATGATCATTGATGAAACCAAAGGAAGTACTTGAACTAGCCTTAGCTAACATTAGCCAGTCTTACTAATCAATAATAGACATAATAATATCCACCTGGACAAACAGTTAAAATATTTTGACATGTAAAATTAAATGTGCTACGCATACATTGGATCATATATAATATGGATCAGGGAACATTTATACATGTTGCACATTGTTTATTATGAATTAATCACTCCTGATCTAATCTTATTCACTGCCACACCACTGCTGATCTGATATATTTGCTATACTTTGACAGCACTCAAAGTCTGTATTTTTGACAGTACAGTACTTTCTCTTGTGCTTCAGGGAATAATGATGGGCACTTTTTCCACATTTTTTAAATTTCATTATTATTATTATTATTATTATTATTACTGTTATTGACATTTTATATATTTATTATTAAAAAATAATAACAATAATTACAATAATAATAATTAAAAATGATAGTCAGATATGCTGATAATGATAATAACTGTTGGTCCTTACTGTTCTCCTGTCGTGTGATAATACCTCCTTGCCCAAAGTTTTCCGTGCCCACAACAAATAGGGCCACAAAATAAGAGAACATATCATAGTTGTTGGTGTACCACAGTGGTACCAAATGTATGATTAATCAAGCTATGTAGGCCCAAATATATCATATACTTGGGGACCTTGGGACTCCTGGAGGTCAGGCGAGCCTGTGCCTTTTTTCTTTTCTTTTTTTTTTTGGATAATTGCTGTTTCCCAGGTCAAGAATAAACAGTCAATAAGACAAGTAAGTGAGAAATTTTAACCAGGACCAGAGCCATGGCCAAGATTTTGTGAATAGGCCTTCTGAGGTCAAGGGTCTATCCCAAATCATCACCTTGCTCTAAATTAACTGGATTTCTGATGATGAGGAATTACATAAACACAGATCAATGACAGCACAGCAGCACACGACAGTCACATCACAACAATGAACATATGATAATGATAATAAGAACAACAACAATCACACTAATAATGATGAATCCCAAATTTGAAAACAATAAAGTGTAAACTGTACTTTCATTTAGCAGTGTGACAGTGTGACAGTGAGCCAGCGTGAACAATAGCAGGACCCTGAAAGTCAAGCAGCTACATGAAATTCATCTGTCATTGATTTAACAGTACTTCTTTTCCCGCTGAGAGATGTCAAAACACACACGTAACAGTCCACTGAAACAATCCAGTGCCAGCTAAAGGCTCGGGATTGTGCATGAAATGCAATGGATTCATCATTTATGTTATTAGTTGCACCTGTACTGTTCAGAGAGTGCAATTCACTCAGGATTCAGCCCAGGTTAAAGCAGCAACTGCAGGAAATGGCTGATTCCCTGGGCTGCTCACCTACTGAAATAGGACACAGTTTGCGACACAGCCCTTTTATCCATGGACGGTGTTGCATTTGTTCTAACAGACACCCACAGACTAATTCAAATGAATGCTACAGAGAAATCATTGCCATTATCATATCAATAAGCAACGAAGAAAACAGGAAATAGTTAGAAACGTTGCCAGTTTTTTGAGCAACATGGGGAATGTTACATGGTAAAAAATAGGAAATAAGTAATGATGTAATTGAAAGTAAAGAGGTGAAAAAATATCATCCAGTGAACGGGGAAATCCAAGTTTCTCGGATTTGAAAAAAAAAAAGAGTTTGCATTTTCCATTGATATGCCTTTTTTTTTGCAATTCATGTAAATAATTTAATATATTATAATTTCATTTTATTATGCACACAATAACTGTCACCTCTGGGGCTCTATGGGTGTGTCCATCTATTCCTCAATTTCTTTGTATTCAATAAACAACTAGAAACAAGAAACAAGAAACAACTATGTGCAAGCCCCTGACTGTGGACTTCCGTCTGTCCTCCCCCCTCTTTATCTCCATTAAACACAATGTGCATTTGTGTGTGTGTGTGTGTGTGTGTGTGTGTGTGTGTGTGTGTGTGTTTGAAGTAGGATTTTATAATATGTGTGTGTGAGTGGGTAGCAAATAGGTCAGAGTATGTGGTGTAGTTTCAACATACGGAGTCCCTCATGTGAAAGTGCCCCCCTCTTACAACAAAGGAAAACCCAGATTGGGTTCAAATTACTACGAGTTTCATGCAGAAGAAAAATAAACCACATCTATTTTTACTTGTTCAGATACGTTATTTGATCTTCATCATATTTGAATAAAACATTTAAACATCAGAGAAAAAGAAGAAAACATGCGATATCAATATTCATAAAAAGCACATGTGAAAAATGTATTTCTGATAAAGAGTGGAAAACGAAAGTAACAATAAGAGGAAGAAGAAAGAAAGAAAGAAAGAAAAATATTTAAAATGAAAACCAATTGCTCATATTTCTGTACTATCCTCTGCTGTCTGCACACGCATAAAGTGAAATTTCTTTTGTGAGATGTTGCAAGCATAAGAAAGTAGGCAACAACACATTGTTCCTTAAAACAAAAAACAAGTATTGATAAATCACTCATAATAACAAAAAAGGAAGAGGACAAAAATAATAGTGTAGCAACTCACTGCAACAAGCATGGCAGGAAAACCTTTAAAAAGGTGTTGCCACATTAAGCCTTATATTTGAGCTGCAGTCTGCTTTGCTGTCTCCAATCATCTGCAACAAATTAGTCATCTTCAATCACTGCAGATTGTTTAGCTGACATTAGATAAACACCAATGAATAAAGAAAACAAAAGCGACATGTTGCTTGGGCCAATATGTGAGAAAACGGTGGCCTGACACTCTGGGAAGGGATTTTCTAAGTGTGACACTAAAGCTGACTTTACTGTATTAAATTGCAGATGAATTGCACTGTGGGTGATGGTGCAAGGCTGTGGTAGCAGCCAAAAGTACGGGTGTGAATTTAACGCTACAACCATCTTGGCTCTCAATAAGACTGACTTCGACGTCAACCTGTAAGGTTCAGCAGCATTAAAAATGTGCCAAGTGCATGGCTCAGTTAGACAAAGTGATTCAACAAGTTTCTGTGAAACAGAAGAAAAAAGTAGCTGCACTGAGAAAACAAACCAAAAGTGTTAATCGGAACATGAGACACAAGGGGTGAGAAATACAAGAGAGAGAAAAGGAAGTGTCAGCTGAGGGACGATAACTATAGTCAGTAGTCGTAGGGAGTGTCCCACGCACACACACACACACACACACTCACATGCACACTACTCACTCTCTCTCTCTGCCTCTCCCCCATGTCATCTTCATTTCCTCCTTATATGAGCGTGCTTTAAAAGCAATATTACTGATAGCTGACAGCAGGCGAGAGAGCACAGGAGGTGAGGGAGGACTGAAATCTGAATTTGGTGCAGACATAGAAGGATTTTATATTTTTCTCAGGAGGTGAGATGTCTAGTGAAGTTCAAACATACAGTGACACTTCAGAAAATATTGTTACTGTTTTTTTTGTTTTTTTTTTAAAAATGGTGTCTAAGAGCATATTTTGCTGTTGGATCTCAAAGGAGCTTCAGAGGAGTGTGTGAAAGGTTCTCCCTGCTGCTGGATGGTTGACTGAGCTGTGGAGCAACATCTGGTGCACTTTGAAATCCAAGGTAATCTACATTAAACTGCCGTGAACAAAATGTAAGAATTGTTTATTTTTCTTTCTTTTTGATTCACTCTACATACAGCAGCTGTCTTTTCTTGTTTGCTTTCAGTAATTAAAGTATGTAGAAATCACTTTGTTTCCCAGAAGGAGGTTGCATTGCATGGACCTATCTTTAAGCAGAGTAGACAAAACATGAGGCCATGTCTTGTGTCTTTCTCTCAGTTTGTTTCTGTCAGTAATGTTTTTGTTTCTCTTGTCTTTCCACTGACTGCCTTTTTTTTTTTTGTCTCTTTGTCTTTCTGTTCCCTGTTTCTTTGCTCTATCTAACCTTAACCCTGTCTCTTTCAGTATCCCTTTCCTCGTCACGTCGAGCTCTTTGACCTTCAGCCCCAGCGTCCCGGGTGGAGTGTGATGGCAGAGGGCGGCGTCGCTACCTCACCTCAGGTGTTTGTGGTGGACAGTCACTTAAACTATGTCTCTGTGCCGAGCACGAAGAGACCGAGGTGGGCGAGAGTAGGCCAAAGGTTTCTTCTCCTGCTGGTTGGACTGACCGTGTTGGGGCTTGTCGTGCAGGGGTTTTTAATCTACCATCTGTACAAAAAAACTGAGGTGAGTCTGATGTCTGTCTGCCTGTCTGTCTGTCGGTCTGAGTGAGTGAGACGACACAGTGCTCGGAGTGATTGGAAATTCCTTTTTGCTAGAATTTCCCTATTTCATTCTACGTCATAACCAGACAAGCAGTCGTGTCATCGTTGGCTCTTTTACTTATAGGTTGATAATAAGAAATGTGTCAGATGGACTCGTTCTCTAGTTCTACTTCCCTTTCCTTTCCCTCTCAAGTGCAAAAATAATATAACTTCACTTTCCTAAGACAGTTTCATTATGCCCTTTATTCAGACCTGCCTCTGTTATGTAATAAGCTATCTTATCTGTTATATTGTAGAGTCTGCTGTTTGCTTTCAAAAATCAAACCTTCAAGGTCATTTAGAAGAACAGAAACTAGTTAAGAAATTAAAATTAAACAGAATTGACTCTAGCCCCTTTATCAGATACTTTATTTCTTAGCAACCACAAATATCTTTTAAAGTTGCATTGTAACATAGAGTTATAATTATTATTTTGTCTTTATTTTGCATTAATAATTCAATCTGAGGCCTTTATTAGAGTATGTGAATGAATTGGATGAAAACAATGATTCTTTTCTATCTTTTAATAAAAAGATATGCTTGTATCTACAGTGAATGTGCGGATAACTTTACATTTCCACATCTCTTCATGTACAGATATACTGGTTTCCATTGGGCAGGACACTTCCTGTTCTTACACATTCTTGAACTTTTAACACCTTGTTTGCAAACACACACAGATTTTGTTACTCAGCCATGTGTTCATTGCGTACTCTCTCTTTTTTTTCTTCTTCTCACTGCAGTCCTTCGCCCTCTATCACTCCCATCCCCGCTACCTGAACCTATCCAGTCCCAAAACATCTGGCCAGCTGGTAAGAGAAGGTGTACACTATGCGCATGTTTGGCTACTGAAATAAAGTGACACTGCCTGGTGTGTGCTGGATTTTTGAGTTTTATCTCTTTTTTTCTTCTGTTTCAGGGTGGCGCCATAATGCCTCAAGTGGGATCTAAAGGTATTGAGTTACTCTCAGTTATCATAAATTATTATGCTCATGTTGCACATAGTGGCTATAGATAGAATCAATCTTTCATCTTTACTAACTGTCAACAACTAAGATAAAACAATGTAACTAAGATCACAGAGTAAAAAAAGTCAGAGCTATCGCATGCAAAACCTCACGTTTAAATTCAGATGTGGTGTTTTTATATTGAATGATTTATTGTTTGATTGACTGGTTGCATGATTGATTGATCTCCACAGAGCGACCACACCCGGAACAGATCCAACAGAGGCCCTTTGCTCACCTGATGGGTTAGAGTGCTCTCAATATTCAAAACCTAAATATTGTATCTGACCTATATTGGGTGAATTTAACTCATCTTTACCGATTTCTTTTTGCAAACAACTCATTCATCTCCTCTTTATCTCAGGCTCCAACGATCCTGCCGGGGAGAACAATGTGGTGCAGTGGATGCATGAAGGTGGCGAAGCCATCATCCGCAACATGAGCTACAACAAAGGCAGATTATTGGTTGAAAAGGAAGGTTACTACTACCTCTACTCCAAAGTGCAATTGAACACTGGTGAGGAGTGTTCGCTTATCCAACACAGGGTCATGAAAGACACCCACGCCTATGGAGAATCTATCGAACTTATGAAATCAAAAAGGTTAGTCAGTGTACCGCTCTTTACTTCCTTCCTCTGTTGTTGCACGTCTGCTTCCATGAGTGCAACCTGTTGGTAGCTTCATGGCTGTGTTCTTGAAGGCAAAGTTGACATCAATGCTGTCTTCATTGTGGTGAAGTGAGTTTGTTTTGTGATGTCTCTTGCATGTTTCCTATAGTTTGCGCTGCAGGACCCAAAAATCTTCAAGTGCGAAGGCTTCAGATGGGGAGGATCTGTGGAACAGTTTCCTGGCTGGAATTTTCCACCTGCAGGAGGGGGATCAAATTTTTGTCACTCTGGAGAATATACAGAAGATGCGTACAGGAAATACAGACAATTTCATGGGGGCCTTCATGATATCTCCTTAGACATATTATGAGGGCAGGTATACAAATATATCTACCCCACCTTATGATCAGATTCTGTGCCTGTGTGTGTTAATTTCCACCATTTGTTGTGGTAAATTTTATACATCTAATATATACAATATATGTAATCTAATATGTACTGTACTTGATGAATGTATTTGAATAATTTATGAAAAAGCAACTAACAGTTGTAGTATCATAAAAAGTATCTGATATTCAGATTATATAATCATACTACCTATAATTTGTTGCATATTGTCGTTTTTGTTGTGTGAATAAATGACTGTCTCTTATCAAACACAAATGTGAGGTGGCATCAGTTCCTGGTAAGATCATATCTCTGACACATCAACAAGATCAATGAAGAAACATTTTTTTTTTATGATAGATAGTCACTTGTAGAATAAGAAAATGTCACACAGATTTCTTTCCTGCTCACAACCAAACCGTGCAAACACACAACAAAGTGCCTGAAGGATACCTAAAGCACACTGAGAGAAACCACAGATATGCAGTTACAGATCTAGAGATATGTAACAAATGCCTGCAAAGCAGTGTGTGTGTGTGTGTGAGGAGCAGGATGTGGTTGAGTAAGGATGCACTGAGGAGAGAATGAAGGGGGGGTAAGAGGGGGGTGAGAGTACTTAGGTGCCGAGGTTGCTGTTGCTGACTCAGCTCTTCTCACAGTGTACAGGGGAAAGTTTCACTGCAGCAGTGTCAAATGGAAAAAAAGAAAGTAGTGGTACAGAGATGTTGAGTAAAGCAGAGTTCAGCAGCCAGAAAGGGATTCTGCAAGGGAATTAGGGTGGAAAAAGAAATGCAAAAAGCAAAGCGTAAGAAATGCTTGACAGAAATGAGGAACCACAGGTAACTGTGTAGTAGACAGGTAGACAGACAGGTAACTAAATATCACCACTGAGACCGCTTTAAGTAAGTGGAACGACTGACCTTGTTTGCTGAGGAGATATTTGGGTCATTTCCTGCCCTGAGAGGCAGATAAACATCTGTAATAAACAAGATTATGCTCTTGCAACAAGAGCGTGAAAGCTTTGCACATTAACACCTCATGTTATTGTTGTTCCTTCCCTGCAGTGTTAGAAGGTATCAATACATTTATATCAGTGCTATACTTTTTTTGTTTACATTTTTGAAGCAACATTAGAATGCTGTTTGCACATAAATGCATCAGGATTCATAAACAATATAGTTCTAATTTACATAACAAATAAGCTGTCAAAGGGGCTGCTCTGCATAGTGAGCTCTTTTACTCGCAATATTTAAAGGTTCCATGTGAAGGTTCTGACCTCCAGTGGCACTATGGAGGTGTTCGATCCCCGTTTTGTTTCTAAGGCATGCGCACAAGGACACACATGCACGTGTGTGCACAGGTAACAAACCAATGTAGTAATGCACGAACAAAGACAGCAAAGAAGAAGAGGGCTAGTGAGTAAAGAAGCATGTAAAGAACACAGATTTTAAATGCACTGTGGCATTTTCTTGTGAACAAACAGCAGTTGTGTTGACATTCAGTGTTTCACACTGTGTGTATCTGTGAGGTCAAACAAATGTGCATTTCCTTCTTCATAAAACATTTACAAAGCCAATTTTTCAGTTTTTGAAATGGTACATTGTTTACGTCCATGTTAACTAGTTTGCAGTCTTGATCTTCTCTGCCTTGCTGGTGCAGTGCTGCAGACAAATCATTTGGATGGATGAACTGTACTGAACCACTTCCTGAGATGATCTGATCATTTCACTGTTCACTTCTGCAGATGAATCAATGACTTGATTCAAGTCATTTTGTTTGCAGGAGGAATCGGGTGTGTTCAAGTGTAGGTATAAGTATTTTATTGATCCCAAAATGCACATTAACACAGCGGCAACACGAGCACAGTACAACACAACAAACTATGTCCCAAGTAGCGTATAGAAACAAGTAGCAATTGAACAAAATATGAGTCAGTGATTAATGGCAGACAGACACACACACACACACACACACACACACACGCACACACACACACACACACACAATAAAACACAGCCAGACACACACAAAAAAGGACTTGTAAATATGAATGGATTGATTTGTAAAAGCAGATTTTGCTTCTGTCCAAAAGTATCCCATTCATTTAATCAAACTAACTACAATTTTTCAAATTACATTCAGCATTTCCTTTTAGACTCAAATATTTGAGTGTGTCTTCTTCTTCTTCATGTGTGCACTGACGAAATGAAAGGCATAAAGTCATATATCACAATCGTAGACAATATTTATTTCCCCTTGACATCTTAGGTTCGTGTAATACAGGAGGTATGATTATGTTGAGTTTGTTTGCAGGCCCACATAGTTTTTTTTCTAAACCGCACTGTATGGTAAATAAACAGGAAGTGATGTACATCCAGTTACCGGTATAGGCTGCGTAACAGCAGGGAATTTTCCCTTACATAAACATTTCATGTATTCCATCTGAAACTTTCACACTTGTCATTTTCTACTTTTCACACCAAAATGAACTCAGTGTGCACCATATAGGATATATTTATGTCCATGTTTACTATGGATAACAATAAAATACATTCAACGATGTGCAGTTTGTCCATAGGACTAACAGTCTCTCAAATCAGTACACATACAAAAGCTATTTTAGTAACTCTTGCTCATTTGGTTCGTTTCTATGGGACCCATGTTGCTGCAAAAGTTATTTTAAATGCATAGTCTTACTCATTACTGTTACTTATCATTTGCCAGAAGAGATTAAATGTCTCCACTTAACTACAGTAGACCCTGATGAGGGTTTTTGGAACAGAAATATAATCACACAGTTTTGTAAGCCTCAACATTATGCTCCCAGACTTTTATAAAATAAAAACAGAGTTATAAAGTCACATATAACCCAATGTAGACTGCTTAAAAACGCAGTGTATTGCACGGCAACACCAATGTAGTGGTATCTACATGAAAATAAATTTATATAAAAAAATAGCAACACTATTATAAATATAAGTACATAAATAATTCAATATCACAAAATAAATATATCACATACAGAGTAACACATATATTAATATTTACACAGAATGAGATGAGTGTCTAGTCTTTTCCTGATCCGGTTTGCATTATCACAGCTGCAGCTTTTCCTGAGTTGCCACCTTCAAACGCTGCTAAGCTGCATCGTCTTACACCTTTGGTTCTGAAAATGGCACCAGCACCTGCCCATTTTCACACAAACTGGTGTTTTTCTTCAGGTACGACCTACAGGTCACGAGCACAACTGCATCTTGATGACAAGAGTAACACTACATCGTCCACATCACTCCACGAGGAACATCCCGAGTCCCGAGCCGGTCAGCTCCAGTTTCCAGTGTTGCAGTCCTTTTGGTACTGTCATCTGAGTGATAAGTTTCGGACTGTCCGGCAGCTTACTCACTGTCCAACACTTCTTGCTCACGGGTGTTGAATTTGCCACGGCTGGGAGTTTCACGTCACAGGTGAGCTTATCGCCCACCTCCACTCTGATGAGGCCTGGGCTGCATTGGAAGGTGCAGGTGAAGTTGAGCTCAATGTACATGAAGTAGACCCCCGCTCGTTTTGGCTTCAGCGAATGATGAGCTTTGTCAAACACGAAGTTGCTTCCTACAGACTGACCAGGACCGAATCTGACAGAATCCCACTGCATGGTGGAGTTCGTCAATTTACCTGCGGGAGGAGACAAACATTTCATTTAGATCATGTTTACAAAGTGCAACAACAGGCTGATCAGTTACATTCCTCTCTGGTGTTGGATTGTCTGAGGTCTAAACTGATTTGACAATCATTTCATCAATCATCAAACTTTTTAATGTTATTTATTTGTTGTAGATGAAGGATCATGGAAATAATTATATGTCCTATATGAGAAGAAACTTTGTGGCCCAACAGAAAGACATCATTGCATCATTTTTGAATTCTGTCCATAAACACATAGGCTACTTGTTTGTATCTAGGAAATCAAAGTAGACTTACTTGATGTGGCGTCCAGGTAGGCGAAATTCTGCATCTGTTGATAAAAAACACAAGATGAAGTGGATTAAAATGTGCAGAGGACATGGGTCAAAGTAGAAAAAGGAAAAGCGAATTATTCCAACTTCATGCAAACAATAGGAGCAGTGTTTACCTTGTAATTTGAGTCAGGTGTGTTTCCTGTCAACCCTGACAACTTTGGCCCAATGGCCCGAACCGAGGACAGTTCTGACTGCAGGTCCCTCACAACCATCACTCCGCCGACAGCCACAGCTGCCACCGCCACAAACAGAAAAATGACGGACATGACGAGAAAAACGTCCAGGCAGCCCCCACGCCGGCGACCGACCTTCTGAAGAGACTCCGCGTCCATTTCTGTGTTTTGGTGTCCCATGAGCAGGCAGTAGGATATCTGAGCTTCGGGGAGACTGTCCACACAGTCCGGTTTCGAAGTTTAGCTTAAAAAAAAAAAAAGCTTCAAATTATAATAACACAAGCTTTGGAAGTTGCACAGCACCGGCTGTTGGGTGCTTTATCTCCACTAGATAGTCCTCTTGATATCATCCAGTCCAGTCGGGGTCTTGAGGTGAATGTCGAGACTGTCAGCACCATTATGGCTTTTATAGGCTATCCTACTCTAGACACACTGTTCTCAGTTTCAGACAGGGAGGAAAAACGCGGAAGTCATGGGTTTCCCTATCGCCTCCTCACACACGCCCCCCTCCCTCACTGCTAGTAAAGGAGGTGAAAAAACCTAGACGCGCAGACTTTCCGCAGCTCTGTGTGCTATTGCGCAAGTGCGCCCCAAGGCAGCGTGTGCGGTGGAAAATGAAAGGGAGAGAAACTGTCTCCAGCTTCACTATATTCCGACACGGCCAAACAAAGGCTCACCTTTCCCTCCCCACTTTGAACCTCCCAGCGCTGGCAAACGGGGCGCAATGGAGATAAAGATAGGCTGGCAACATAATGTGAATCTAAATTTAGGCTTATTTGTCTTAGTGGAAACGTTTGTTTGTTTGTTTGTTTTTGGGCAAGTTGATGCAGAAGAGACATAGCTGTCAGTGCCCGTGTGACACGTTGGGGCAGGGTGAGGCTTCAATCGAGAGTGTGCGTTTCATCATCAGTCAAAAAAAAGCGTCAAATTTTCAGGTTATACCTGGCGTAATTCTGGCACAACCAACAGGTTATCAAATAAGAATGTGACTGCTTGTGCGGGAATCCCCCATTGTGTGTGTGTGTGTGTGTGTGTGTGTGTGTGTGTGTGTGTGTGTGTGGGTGGGTGGGTGTGTGTGTGTTTATGAACGAGAGTGAAAGTCATAAGTTGGTTTCAGTAAGGTGGAGGAGCTGGATAGGGATCTCAGGGAAAACAACGAAAGAGATTTACTTTCCAGAGCTCAGACTGTTGGCAGCCAATCATATTTAATCTGGTCAAAGTGCAGTTGAGAGCCGGGAGAAGATGCAGGGGAATTCCCCACATCATGTGCATAAGAGGGAGAGAGTCAGGAAAGCACTAAAGACAGAGAGAGGGAAAAGAGAAGGAAGAGTGATTTTCTCCGTACATTTTCCTGTTGCAGAGCAAAAAGATCGACTTTCATGTGATGCATTAGAGTATGGAAGGCAAGACCTCTGGTGTTGCATGAAGCCACGGTAACGTGGGTTGGTATCTTAGAGCTGTCGTTTTCATTAATTAGTCATTTCTCCAGTGGTTTTTTTTCCTGTAATTTCTCAGCTAAGCAGATTGTTTTTCCATTTTTACAATCCTCATGAATGCTCATCATAGACTGAGCATGTGACAGTAGGAGTGTTAAGTAGTGACATGTATATGTATCATTGCATTTTTTTTTTTTTTTTTTTTTACAGTTCTGAAAGTCTCAGTGGGACATTAAAGTAAATGAGTAAGTTATATTGATAAAAGTATATGGACAGACCTGTGGACACACTCGTTTGTACTTTTCTTCCTGTGCTGGGTTTCATGGTTTGGGGTAAGCCCCTTGCTTCCAGTCAAGAGAATGCTTAATACTGCAGCAGAGAATGAGGTTTTAAGAAATAGTGTGCCTCCACTCCAGGTTTGAGGCAAGAGTTTGGGTAAAGAAGTAAACACATGGTCTCCAGAGTTTGGTGCACAGAGAGCCCTGAAATTAACCCCATTCAACACCCTCTGTTTGAACTGTAATTCCAGGCCTGGTCTCCCTACATTACTGCTCTGTCACACTAATGCTTTTGTGGCTGACTGGGGACAAATCCCTGCGATCGGGTTCCAAAATCTTCACAGAGGAGCTGAGGCTGTTTTAGCAGAAGATAAATGTCCCTAAGTGTCACTATTTAAATCCATGACATTACTGACAATGAAAAATGTCTTCCAATTGGTGTCAAGCTTGAAAAAAATGTGCAACCAGGGTCAAGTTGATCAAGAAATAAGATGTGTCCCTCCACAATGAATCAACCTTACTGAGAAATAGTTTATTATCCTCTATGTTTGTGTCTAACAAGATAATGGTGAGGATAAAGGCAGTGGTGGTGAAGTTGCAGAATCCTTCTCATCACACTCTGCTGGAACTTTTAGCCACAGTAGCAGCATGAGTCTATAGAGATGCTAATGTTAGTCAGATCACCACTTTGGTCCAGACTGAAATATGTATATTTGTGGCTTTGACTGAAATGTCATTGAACTATTTCAGGGATGACATTTGGTACAGAAATGAATAATTAATCATTTTCATAATCCCTTAACTTTTCAACATAGGCACAAACTTTGAACTCTTAAATACTTTTGGTTTGGTTTATGAACAAATACCAGTGAAACTAATGTCATTTCCATCAAACTCAGCTGTACTTTGTATTTGGTGCTAGTTAGCAAATGTTAGCACGCTTAATATGCTGCTAAACATCAGCATGTTTGTTATTGGGAGCATGTTCACATGTTGATATTGGCACTTAGCTAAAAACACCGCTGCTGTGCCCTTGCAGAGCTGCTAGCATGGCTGTTGATATTAATAATATTAAAGCTGTAAATGCAGAGACGATGCTCCAACTGTACTTTTGGGTTTACTTTTGGTAATACTTTTGGTATTTTTACTGTATGATACAACAAGTCTGGAACTGATCACCAATGTTAAAGTGCAACTGGTGTAATTACTGGCAAGGGCCTTTCCTCTTGCATCAGATGGTGATCGATAAAGTTCTGAGAGTTTACACTGGGATTTGTGGTAATCATGCTCAAAAGCTCCATGCTGATCAAAACAGCTGATCAGAGCTGCACAGTTTGGTAAAGGGAGAAATGTTAAGGGAATGTTTGTGGTTCTTACTGAAAGGGAAGTGGATAGTTATATAAAGACATTATACAAGAAGTGACGATCACTGACAAAGTTTCAAAGACATATTTAGATTACTGGTTATCTGCTCTGCTGAGATGGCTAAACCTGTCAGGGAGGACACCAACATCGTCAGAATACTGTAAACACAAGTAGAACACAAGAAGAAAAAACAGCTCTTGATAATAATCCACAAAACGGTACATGTGTAGAACACACTGAGTTGGCAGTTTATTAGGAACACCTAATGCTGTCTAATACAACAGCCCAATTATATCAACGAGGGAAGGCTAATAACAGAAACACAACTTGGTATGACACAGTATGGTTCAGCAGCATCACAAACTACATTCAGTTGTAGTAGACGGAATGAAGTTCAGTCTACTACTTTCGCTACGTGTACCTAATAAACTGCAGACTCACTGCATTCTGTACGTTTCAGCTCCACCTGTATATGTGGACTTGTTCTGATGTAAAATTATTGCTGAGCAGCTGATTGACACATCTCAACTTCATGTGCATTTCCTTCCTGTGTTACATCTATACTGATTCTGTCATTGCAAAAATATTTATTCATGGGGTTATTTCTGGGAACTAATGAAAATAATGTAATGGAAGTGGTAATAATATCCAGCCCCACACTTCTAATTCATTCGGAGGTAATTGTTGTAATGAATTATAACCATCAATTGCCATTTCTATTAATTCTGTTGAGCAGAGATGGAAAGTAACAGAGTACATTTACCCAAATACTGTAGAACATAAAGTTACTGGTAGTGACATCAGACAGTTTTTGAGGCATGGTATTTATAGTTCGACTCTATTACGATGCAAAGCTCATGGTGTACCTTTTAATTCACTTCATTTTTCAGAATACTTCTTTTCTAACGTTAGTTTATGATATATTGATCAACCAACGGTACTTTTTTTTTTAACAATTCAGCAGCAGGTTACTCTGATCCTCCTCCACCAGATCTCCTGCCCTGACACTGTCCATCAAACTGCACATCCTCCCAGCTATTATGTATTACAAATCACATATTGTGTCTTACTAATTTCCACCTTTCTATCTATAGAATGGTTCTAGTTGGGACGGAGGAACTCTCATTCAATTTCTTCTCCTGTGGTTTCTGCCGTGTTTTCCCGTTATGTACTGAGTTTTTTGGGGGGGAGATATTCATCTTCTTAGAAAGCGAAGGCTGCATGGGTCAGGAACCTTTGCTGTTGCAGGTCTTTAAAGCCCACTGAGACAATGTCTGTTGCAATATACAAGTAACTTTCTTCCACCACATTTACTTAACCCATATGACATAATCTAACCTCATGCTGTGTGTGTTACAAAAGTGCTTCAGTAGTTAAAATATCATGAGGAGTGACAACTGAGAAAAGGGTATGATGGGGAAAAAAAATGCAGGGACTGTTTCTGTGTGGGAGTGATTGACAGAGATGGGGAAGTCAACATGAAACAGAGAAAATGAGAAATTTATCATTACGAGTATGACAGTTTGTAGAAGGTCATATGCTACTGCAGTGCAGAAAAACCCATATCTTCTGTTCCCTAATGAAACTGACCAGACATGTACAGAGTATACGCACACCATCAGGCACAAACACACACAAATAAATTCCTCAAAAGTTTCCATATTTTTTTTAAGTAAGCTTGTAATTGCCAAGAAACAACATCACTTCTGACTGTGTAGACATGCTTTCTCACGCGCACGTGTGTGTGTGTGTGTGTAGTGATGAATTAATTGTGTTTTATTTATTTGGGATTAATTGTACTTATATGTAAGAAATATGTACTTGGATCTTGTTGGTAAAAGAAATCAAGAGTTTTCTCAGGCCTCTGTTTTACCACCTTTCATCAGAGGAAGTGACATACAGCATTACTCAGCAAAGTGGTGTAATGTGTCATATGGAGGAATGTCTCCCTTACGGAAAATGATGAAATACCAGAGAAAAGTTGAATTGAAACAATATCATTAAACAACTGCTCTAAGCACTATTAAAAGCACACACTTGTACTTCAATCACTGTGAGGACACTGAATGACATAATGCATTCCCTAGCTCCTTGCTTTAAGCTGAAGCCCTGACTTTAAAACCAAATCTTAACCCTCAAACAGTCATTTGAAGTTGTTTCAGAAAGTGATGACCGGCCAAAATGTCCACACTTTCCCAAAATGTCCAAAAATACTTTTTGGGGTCCTCACAATCTAATATTTACAAGGAAAGTACACACAAGCACACAAGCACACACACACAGACACACCCACGCACCCACGCACACACACACACACACGCACATGCACACACCCACCCACCCAGGATTTTCTGTGGTTAGGATTACATACTGGCCTTTTGACAAAAACAAAACGAGTATCACGATGCACTGGGCTTTCTGACAGGGAAGTCACCATCTCTCTCTCTCTCTCTCTCTCTCTCTATCTCTCTCGCTCCTGTTTTCATATGCACAGAAATGAAAACAAAAATTGACAACCATCAGCAGAGGATGCAAATAGAAACCTCCCTTTACTGCCCCCTACAGCAGTGAGCCTATTTATTCTAAAAGCTCTGCTACAACTGCAGCTTCAGTCAGAACAAGTGCAAACACACACTTCCCCATTCTTATCATAGAGCTGAATTACAACTCCTTTCCATACACTCATTCTTTCTTTTTCACTGCACTACTACACTATAGGAAACCATTGTTTCTCATTTACTACATTGTTAATGAAATACACAAAACCAATGTTACCTAGCCTATTACATCCAATTACCCAACCCCTGACTTCACCATCAAAGAAAAGAAAGGAAAACAACAGAGGGATTATTTGACAAGGTCATAACACAAAGTCTGTTTATGTAAAAAGATTTCTAAACACTGGCAAAAGGTTCATACCAAAATCTAGTAATCAACCAGCTATCACAACAAGGTGGAGGTACTTACTTAATTCTCTCCATCACCTGCTGGATAAAAGGCCACAGCGCCCTCCATCACTCCCTGTCCATCACTCCCTGTCCATCACTCCCTGTCCTCCCTGTCACCATGTTGATCTTCCTCAGCCCGAGTTACGTTCATCTTAGTCTCCTTGAAGTTCTGTGAGTAGGCGATGATGATGATGAAAAGAACAGGAGTGTGATGTTTTTGTGTCTTCTGCTTTGTTTTTTTTTCCTGTTCTTGTGTGTTGAATAATGCCACTTACCACTTCCTTATGTACATGTTAGTTTAGGTCCCTCCAGTAAAGTGGCACAGATGTGTTAAATAAATCTTAATATTATTGTAACTGTGATGGAGAAATTGTTAACTTAAAACCTCTGGTATATTTCATTCATTCCCGATGGCTATGTTAGATAAACATGCAGCAAATGATTCTCCACCAGAGCACCCATGACCTTATCTTCAGTCCATGTTTGAAGTGTTTGAAACCAAGAAAGATTTACCATGAACAAATTTAACTGCCTATAAAAATTTCCCATCCAACTTGAGAAAATATGTTACGAAGTATGTAACGTCTGTTTATTAAAGATAAACTTTTAAACAGACAGCTTGTAGTAGTTGGCTGTCCTTGTGTTAATTCAATTGAGTTTCAGCTTTGTATCATATTCTACAAACTTTTTATTCGACAGGTTCTACAGTCAGTCGGTTCATTTAGTAGGTTGTTTCAGCATCATTAGGTTCTGTAAATGAAAGTTGACATAAGAAAATGTAGTATACTTTTGAATTCTTAAGTATTTGTAAAAAGCAAGTACTCCAGTACTTTAACTCCAGTAAAAACTTTCACTTGTATTGGAGTCATATTTGACCAGGAGTTTCTACTTTGACTCAAACAATGGAGTTGTGTTGTCCATCCACCTCAGCTATGGATTAAAAAAACAAGCTATAGCGTAGCGAGCACAGGTCCTTGGTATACAGCTTCTGTTACCGTGAGACAGAGCCAGGCTAGCTGTTTGCCCCTGTCTTTATGCTAAGCTAGGCTAACCGGCTGCTGCCTGCGGCTTCATATTTAGCGTACAGCCATGAGAGTGTATGGTATTAATCTTTTCATCTAACTCTCAGCAAGAGAGTGGATAAGTGTATTTCCCGAAATGGCATGGCATTGCAGATCGATAAATATGTAATTTAAGGCTTTTCTTGGTCAGTTATAAGCCATTTATAAGAATTTGAAAGTTGCTGGATTGTGAAAATCCCTTTGAGTAATTATGGACTTATTACCTCTTGCCCTCTGGAAAAAAGCTTCAGAGAATCTGGTACTAATTAATACACAACAACATATTAAGCATTTATTAATGGATGACCACAATAAGCCTATACCTAATGACACAATTACCAAAATGAAAGGTTGAACACTGACCAAAACATTGACTTATAATTGATGTATAAATCAATAGCAAATTTATTTATTACACATTAATACCGTTTACATTATAAATCCTTTACCATATTAAAAGTGGTGGCTCAGTCAGACTAAGGAAAAGGTAGGCTAGTCCTCTGAAGTTCACATTTTGCCTACTTTTTACTGACAGTTTAAGCGAGCAACTTGGTTATGTGATCAAAGAAGTCAAGGAAGGAGTCAAGTCAGGTATCCAACAATTTGTATAAATTGTATATTATAACAAAGCGTCTAATATCTGATTCTCGAGTAAGTCTATAATAAGGGATGTTGAGGCTATTTACTAGGAATTTAAGATTACCATAAAATGGAGGTGAAAGGTGAATCGGAGTGATGGAGAAAAACCTCCCAGATCTTTATTATGCGGGTCAACCATCGTCATCCGTGACACATTAGATGATGCAATTGATGCTCTTCCTCTCCTCTAAGGTCGGGGGAAATATTTTACAGCCCGGTCATATTTTACCTAATAGGCCTACTGAATGTGCAGAGAGAGAGTGAGACAGAGAGAGACAGACAGACAGAGAGACAGGCAGAGAAATAGAGAGACAGAGAGAGAGAGAGAGAGAGAGAGAGAGAGAGAGAGAGAGAGAGAGAGAGAGAGAGATCTTATTCCCGAGTGTCTGTTTCGCAACCAGTCTGGAGTTTTCCGCTCCACCGTGGAGCATATCTTCAAGGTGACGGGCACCCTGCAACGAGTCGGGACGAGCCCTGCAGACTCTGTGATGACATTAAAGATGCGTAAAAAAGACATTTTTCTCTGACAACTAAGCATAAAGTGCTGCTGGGCGCACATTAAATACTCACTTGCGGACTTGCGGACTTGCTTCCAGTGTCCCTGTGGCTCTGCACATGAGTAGTTCAAGTGCGCTCCCAAGTTTCTGATGCCAACAAGTTTTTTTACTCCGTGCCTGTCGTCATGTTGGATAAATTTGGGCCGCAGAGCACCGGTGTGGTCGTCTCCAGCGCGGACCTCCAGCTCAAACTGACGGACAACAAGAGCAGCCTGGCCGCAGCAGCGGGGATGGGGATGGAGAACGGCACTGGGAAGAAACTCATAGAGATAACTGGACCGGCTTTATCCAAAAGAAAACTTCTGGTCGGCTTAGACCTCCTGTGCCTCTTCCTTGGTAAATATCAAGACAATGCCTACAACAAATATACTCAAGATCTGTTTGAATTGTTGAATGCTTCACGTCAGGCTTTATTGGTTGAGGAATAACAACAGCACAAACACCTGTACAATATCATGCACTCCAACAAAATAGCAGTGCCATTAATACCACAACGTGTCTGTGTATCAGTTTATAATTGCTTCTCATGCAACTCCGTGGTCCGCGTTGAGATCACGTGGTGTGAGGTTATTGTTTGCACTGGAATCATTACATTATAAGCTCTTTCTGTTATTTTGTCCATCCATGCATAAGATATGTGAATATGCGTTTATGCAGATTACATAAATACTGGCACTGATGGGGGGCTGGGGGGCTATTCATACTGAACTTTAAAAACTATTTGGCACATTTCATGGCATCTAAAAATCAAAATGAATTAACTGAGAGAATACTTGGCAGACTAACTGACAATGAATCACATTTCATTCAGTAGGCTTATCAATGATTCTTATCTGTGTCTACTACAGGTGGAATCCTCTATATACTTGTTATTCCTTCCTATTCAGGATAACTGTGGTGAGGGTTAACTTCAACCTTTATTAAGTCAACAAAGACAGTCAGTGGCTACGTTCAAGTATGATGATCAGACATGTGGGCCTGCAGAATGTTATGCAGCATATTAACTCCAGGTTTGTGAAGAGACGGGAAGAAAGAATGGTAGGAAAAAGGACAAGGGGGAAAAAAGAAAGAAAGTTTTTTTTCCCAAGTCCTAGCTCTCTTCATCAACATGTATCTCTGGCCATGTTTTTTTTTTTTTTTTTTTTTTTCACTCATGCGCGCTCTCGAGCTCCCCGTGCCAGCTGGCTCGTGCATTGCCCAGGGAATTCTACAGTTTCCATGACAACCTCCAGTTCTCAGGGTAGAGCCAGGCCAGGGGGAATCGTATTTGGTATAAATAAATAAATGCACGAGTACAGTGTGTGTGTGTGTGTGTGTGTGTGTGTGTGTGTGTGTGTGTGTGTGTGCGCGCGCGCTTGCACGCAATTGTTGACCCTCCCTCCCATGTTCCCTATATGTGACAGGAGGGTGGTTATGTAATACTGGCTAATTGGAAAAAGCTGGACGGAGAGGTAGTGTATTAACAACAGATTGGACATGTGCAAAAGAGAGGGAGCCTTGCAAGAAGTCTTTTTTTCTCTGTCTGTCTGTCTTTCTCTCCCACCCCTCTCTCTACAGTGCGTGTGTATGTGCAGGCATGCAGGACAGAGAGAGAGAGGGAGAGAGAGAGAGAGAGGGATAGAAGGGAGGACACCCAGAGACAAACAGAGACAGTGAGTGACTGGCTCTGGCCCTGGACTGCTGCGGCATTTGCTCTTTGTTTTGTAGGAAAGAGTTGAACTGGAGTCACAAACAACTCCCCTTTTCTCTCCTCATCAACAGAAATGCAGACACGCACACCCAACACACACACATGCGCAGTTCAAACTCGGTCTGTGTTGAGCTCTGCCGTCTTTACTCCTCTGTTTTCAGTCTTAATGGATTCGGTCTGTATTCAGTCAGGAAATGGGAGCTTTCTGCAGTTGCTTGCTTATTTGGTCCCGGTGGAGCAGAGTTGTGACCCTCACATTCCTAATAGTTGTCTAACTAGTTAGGTTCTCAAGAGAAAATTCTCGGTTCCCAGCCTTATTTTGTTGTAAAACTACTCCTCGTTTGACCTCATCCCCTTTCCTCAACCTCCCCATGTCATCTTTCCTGTCAGCATTGAATTTCTCTCTTATTTTTGTTTTAGACCTTGATATTTTTTTTGGGGGATTAAGGAGATACTTAGTGAGTTTCTTTTTGTGTGACAGCTGAGTAGCACTGAGTATCTCTTGTGCTCAGGGCAAGAACTTTCCAGTTCTTCTCCATCACCCCATCTCAAACCTGTAGTTTTGCTTCTCTTTTCTCTTCCCTCATGTCCTCTCCAGTATCTCGTCACAAAGAGGAATATCTGTACTTCCACTGAGGATTGTTGTAATATCAAATCATATCTTTCGTCATCTAATACCTTTCATCTCCCTCTTCCTTCTGCTCCTCCTCTTGTGCAGCCTCCATCCCTTTCTTCGCGTGTGAGCTGAAGGCGGTGAGTCCTTACAGAAGGGGCTTTATGTGCGGGGACACCAGCATCACCTATCCCTACTTGCACCGAGAAGCTATACCAGATGAATTACTCATCGCCGGTGGCATCATCATCACTGGCCTCACGGTGAGTACGCATCATCCCCCGTCAGAGCAGTCAGTCTATTATTCATCGTACACCGTGTCCCAGCTCGTTATGAGGAGGATGAGGAGAATTTAATATGCCGTTTATGTGTTCACCCCCAGATCGCCCTTGGGGAATGTTACAGGGTGCGTTTCCGAGGCGTCAGCTCCAAGGCCTTCGTCAGGAACCTGTATGTCTCCTGTCTGTATAAAGAGCTGGGCTGCTTCCTGTTCGGCTGCTGTGTCGGCCAATCACTGACCAACATGGCCAAGCTGAGTGTGGGCCGGCTACGGCCACACTTCCTGTCTGTGTGTGGCGTCACCTATGCGTCGCTCAACTGCACACCGGGAAGCTATGTTGCAACAGTGAGCTGCCGCCAGCCTGATCACCGGTTAGAGGAGGAGGCCAGGTATGCGTGTGTGTGTGCGTGTTTTTATGCAGGTGTTTTATGAACTGTACTTTTGTTCGGTGTGATAACTTTGAATATATCTCCATTTTCGTAGGAAGTCTTTCTTCTCTGGCCATGCCTCCTTTGCCATGTACACAATGCTCTATTTAGCAGTGAGTATCTCTATCTCTCTATTGCTCTCTCTCTTTTACACATTTTCTCTCTCTCACACACACACACACACACACACACACACACACACACCCACACACACACACACACACAAAAACACTGGCAAACCCATTTAATGTCTCTCCAATTTCCAATTACCATCTCTCTATAAAATGCAAAGAGAGAATGAGCGAAACACGGACCCATCATCAGTCCAGTTTGCAGCGAAAAGCGAAAGAATGAAAGAGGAGAGGGAGAAAGAGAAGGATTGAATGGAGAAATGGGACAAACAGAGACAGCTTTGTTCTGCTGTGGGAGGAGTGTGACCTCGCCTCACCGCCTCACTGCTCTCCTCTATTGTATGAGTGTGTGAGTGTGTGTGTGTGAGCTCCTGCATTTATATGTGTATATGAAAGCCTGTGTTTGTGGATGCAAGTGCCTGCATATGTGAATGTGTGCATACTACAGTACATATTTGTGTGTATGTGCATGTGTGTGTGTGTGTGTGTATGTGTGCGTGCAATCTTGGCTTGCCTGTCTGTGTTTACTGTCCCCAACTGTTCCGAACATCTAACTTCCTCATGTTACTAAAGTGCTCTACCACAATTAGTGAGGGAAGGAGAATGACTTATTGATTTACCAATAAGCAACGACAAGATTGTTCATCTTCATTTTCATCACACCTCGAGACATTAGAAGCTGCATCGCTGATTACTGTATACGAGACACAGTGGATCTCACCAATCTGGAGGGAGAAAGGAGAGATAAAGATGGGTGATAAAGTCAAATTAAAAC
Organism: Seriola lalandi dorsalis; assembly: GCF_002814215.2. Taxonomy (NCBI): domain Eukaryota; kingdom Metazoa; phylum Chordata; class Actinopteri; order Carangiformes; family Carangidae; genus Seriola; species Seriola lalandi. Next base: position 640,669 of record NW_019525207.1, on the reverse strand, counting down.
CAATGTAGTAAGGTTTTTTTCAGGAGCAATGAGACCAGCTTCACTGTTCCTTATCAGAGATTCTCAAAGTCTCTGGACCTCGCTGGAGGGATGAACAAAACATATTCCCTCATTTGATGCTCTGATGATGATGGTGATTCATGCTGTGTAATATGTTGGAGTTAGACGGCAATATAAATCTCTTCTATTTGACTGGGTTGAGATCAGGTGGCTGTGAAAGCTACAGCATATGAGTCTCATTATTTCTTTGCTCATCAAACGTGAACTATCAGTCATTTCCCTTAATTTGTCACATTTCTGTCTGAATTCATATTTAAATACCTGCTGTCATATCTGAAAAGCCAATATTTAAACACTTGCCCCAACTAGAATTAATTATTGAATGAGGACAGTGTTCGTGTTAAAAAACATGACTCATAGCAGCAGAGCACAGTGTCATGCCTGTGCTCTGCAGTGATGGAGCTACAGGTAAATATGGAGTGCTCAGTAAATAGTAATAACAGCGAATTAAAACAGCAGGGGATCAGGAAACAAGGGGATGCTTCGCAAATAAATGGTGAAATACACTTGTAAAGACTTGTACAATTGTGAATAAAGTTATGGTGACCCTATTGTTCTATGCACTAAATGACAGTATTTGTTTTTGTGATGCAGTTTTACCTGCAGGCGCGGTTGACATGGCGTGGGGCTCGGTTGCTGCGGCCGGCGCTGCAGTTCTTCCTGGTTTTGCTGGCAGTCTACACAGGTCTGACCCGCATCTCCGACTACCGGCACCACCCGTCCGATGTGCTAACAGGCTACATACAGGGAGCCCTCACTGCTTACTGGGTGGTCAGTATTCCTGCTCTGCTTGTGTTTTTTTTTTGTTTTTTTTTCATCAGTGTGTTTCCACAGAGTCAAAGTCTGTTAAAATCCTAATATGGGCATGTTTTTTGTTTTGTTTTTTCTCTGTGTTTGCAGGCCTTCCACATCTCATCCATGTTTAAAAGCTCCAGTTCAGATCTGTCTCCAACTGAGACCCTGGACACCCCCTTGTCACCCCACCATACTGTCTGCTAAACCTCACCTCCACCCACCCCTGCCTCTCCACCTGCTGCCCGTAGTCTGGCTTGGATAGACAAGAGATTTGAAGAATGTGAGACCATTTCCTGTGAAGTCAAACCACATACCTCAGTATTCAGACAGAGAGTAGGACAGAGAGAGAAAGAGTAGAGTTTGTGAAATCTTTTATGTGGCTCAAAAGAGAGGACATATGAACTGCGAGTCAGGAAGAGGGAGGGTGCTGAAAACTGTACCGGCTGCTCGGCTGGTGTGTTGTGTTGGAAGCAGCCTGAGAATGTGACCTTTTCGTCCTTGTGACTGACCTTAACTTCTCATGTGATACTTACCTGTGAGCTGAGACTGAACACACAGCAACCACTACCACTCTACACACCACCTGTAAATATATACAGCTTTTGTACAACTCAAACGATACTGTAAAAGCACTTTTTGATTTCCATGTTAGTATTATTAATTACCACTTTGTAATGATTTGGTATGTAGAATGTGATATATTTTATACATGTAACATATCTAGTGGCTGTTTTTTGTTTTGTTTTTTGTTTGTTTGTTTGTTACATAAACCCAGTGAATGTATTGGTTTTGAAGAAAGCACAAGTAAGCATGCAAGCAACTCATTCTCCTCGTGTTGTACCATTAAGATGTGGTAGGATGTGTCCGTCCGTCTGTGTGCCGTATGTCACATATGTAGTTTACTGATGAGAAAATGACTATGAGAATGTCTATAGAATATAATACATATTAGAGGAGTAGGCTACTTATGCTACTAGTTGTATTTATAATAATATGTATGTTGTTAGGCTACTTACCAGTCCAAGAGCACACACATCATTAAAGAAGGTGATTTTTTTTTAAAGCCATGTCTCTTTAAGTTCAGTTTGTGACTTCTTTCTAAAAGTGTTATAGTCAATTTGACCATTTAAACATTTTACATGTTATTGCATGATCTTTTAAAAGAGCATTACTGTCCATCCTGAAGTTCAAAACACAGTTTTTGAAAATGCTCCACTATGTTTATCAGCAACTCACTTACTTTATATGACTGCCTTTATGTGGTGAGCAGGCAGCGTATAGTAGTTTATCAGAGCTTTTCGCTGAAAATGCATATGGCGGCTGGAAACAAGGTACATGAGAACGATGAGACAAAACCCAAATATGAAAGCTGCAGACAGAAAAACCGAAACAATGAGCTGAACGAATCTAAAATGCTCCAAAGAGCCGAGGGGACCTGCAGTCAGGTGATAACTGTGTGGGTTCGTCACTAAAGGGACACCTTTCACATTACACATTGTCATTTGACCTAGTATTTTTCATATATCAATATTAATTAGTGCAGCTTTAAGTAAATATCTCAAACAGCTTCAGTCATATTTATTACCATTTGAATTTTTCAGGGTATCATCAACTGCTGTTCAACTTCTAATTATTTATTAACCGTAGTTTCAATAATTCAGGATACTGTTTAGTGCTTACTTCATTGCCTTTACTGTCATATGTTCACTCCTCTGACCTTTTACTTTTTTATAACAGGCATTTTCTTCCGTTCCTTTCTTTCCTATTTGAGTTATATAACTATCAGTAATCAATACTCACTAATCAGTTGATGACTGTAAATAGCCTGGCCACATTCCTCTGCTATTCTAGCTGCTGTTTGAGTTTTTTCTCTTTATTGTGCACCTCATCTCTTTCTCCTCCTTTCCTACTATAGATATCTTTCTCCTTTTGCTGAAAGCCTCCATCTCTATATACATCCACACAAACAGAAAGACGAAAACATTTATTTCACATGTTTACTTGAACTTCAATAGCAATACAAGACAATCAGAACACTTGAGGTCGATATGTACAAGGATCTCAGGGGGTTGCAGAAAAGTTCTGAGGTTTTATATGATCTCTGGCTCTGGAGTCAAGAGTTCTGTTGCTATGACAAACTCCATGGCAACAAGTCCCATCACCAACAGTTAGTGGCAGGTGGAGGTGGGAGGAGGGGGCGGAGCTTTTGGTCTTGATGTGAAATGGGATTGGTCAAGAGTTCAAAATCAGAAGGAGGGGATGTGTGTAAGAAGCCCCCCAATTGATGTTGATAAAATGCTTCACTGTGATACATTAATTATACAAGAATGATGTATATACACACACACAAACACACACACACACACACTCTCTCTCCCACACACACACACACACACACACACGCCCTTTCGCACACGCATGCTCATCAAGCTAAGACACACACTCGCATGTACGCTCACACACACTTTCCTCCTACAGTATGTAGCCTTGTAAAGCCACTATAAAGTCATGCACATGTTCTTTGAAAGGATTTTTTGGCAACACACAAGTGCTTCTTTGACACACTGTTTGCTTGCTACAGGGAGGGGCAACACCCAGCCGATGAACCAATAGAAACTTAGATGATGGGCCAATAAGGATAAGCACGGATGAGACGGGAAGACACAGCAGGATTTTCAGGAAAGAGAGGAGAGGGTGAGGAAGAGGAGGAGGAAGAGTTAGAAATGGATCACAGTCATAGAAAAGTAACAAAACATGGAGAGGGGGAAGTCTCGTGGTGATCGGGAGATAGAAGCAGGGAGGAGCCATCACGGTCACTATCATCATCATTACTTTCTTCATCCCTCATCATTATCCTCTTTATCATCATATGCATCATCATTTCCATCAGTTTGATCATCGCTATTTGTTGTTATTATCACCATCGTCCTTCTCCTCCTTGTTTTCTATGCCCCGATCACCACCGCCCTAGTCACAGGCTCGTCACTCGCTGCATCTGTCCGTCCTCTCCCTCAGAGGTGGGCTCTGCTGTGTACACTGCCTCTCCATTGGACGCCAGCGGTGGCGGCTGGTAGAAGGTCTGCAGGTGATTGGGCCGTGGGCCCAGCGGGGGTCGCCCCAGGCTGTAGGGCAGTTCCAGGGCGGGCCGCTGGGGCTGGCCAGTAGGGCTGACCTCTTCTGGACCTTCAGGGCTGCTGTCGGGGTACGAGAGGGTCGGAGGGGATGTGCGGGTGTAGAAGCGAGGAGGGGAGCTGCTTCGGCTGTACACCTGGGGGGAGTGTCGGGAGTAGAGGTTGTTGGGAGGCGAGTTGGTGTCTCGTGGAGCGAATATATTTGTCGGGGGAGAGCTTCGGGGAAAGATGCTGAGTGGCGGCGAGCTTCGGTCCCCGGGGTAGAGCGGGGAGGGGTTTGAATCTCTGGCGTAGATTGGTGAGGAGTCAGGATCAAGGTCAAGATCAGGCGTCAAAGGCAGAGCGAAGCTGTCTGAATCCTCTCGTTCGCCATGATACCGAAGAGGCGCTCTATCTTTCCCTCTTTTCCGCCCATCTAGACCTCCATCTTTGCTCTCAAACAGGAAAGATTCATCCCTGTCTATATCTATCCCTCCTCTCCACACGTCCAATGCTCTATCCTTCTGTTTCTCATTCTCTCGTTCGACCCCTGCCCTCCATCCATCTCTGTCTTTTAAAAACAGGGTTTCTTCCTTCTCTCTCTCCATCCCACCTCTCCATCCATCAAGCCCAAAATCTTTCTTCTGGGTTATGAAAGTCTCTTCCTGCTCCGCCTCCGCTCCTCCTCGCCACACCTCCATCCTTCCATCTCTCTTCTCCAGCAGATGAGGTTCCTCCCTCCCTCTTTCCATGCCACCTCTCCACTCCTCCATCTCTCCATCTCTCTTCTGAGAGGTAAAAGACTCGTCCCTCCCTCTCTCAGTTCCTCCCCTCCATTCGTCCATCATTCCGTCCCTTTTCAAGAGAAATGTCTCGTCCTTCTCTCTGTCCTGGCCGCCTCTCCACGTCTCTACACCTGCCTCCCTCTGTTTCATCAGCAGCGGCTCTTCCAGAGCCTTGTACAGGGGCTCAGACTCCTGTGGGGGAGGGGGAGG
>NW_019525207.1:629066-635689 GCF_002814215.2 Seriola lalandi dorsalis | reverse complement strand
GGAGGCGGGAGGGGCCTGTCCCGGTAACGATCCCGGTCTCTCTCCCTGTCTCTGTCCGCCCCTCCGCTCGTCTCCACTGTGCTGCGGTGGCGAGACAGAGTACCAGGAGTGCGGCTGAGGGTGGAGTAGGGCCGAGCCTGAACATCAGGGGGACGTGCTTGCTGCCTGTCCTGGAGCCCGCGGCGACCCAGAGTACCTTGCAGCTGCGACCTGTCCCCGTCTTTAAGCAGCTCACGGGACTCGGAATCTCCAGAAATGCGTGCGTGGGACCAGCCATCTTGTAAGCGTGGCGTCGTGGCGTGATCTTGTCCACGTGTGGTGGAATGCGTCTCAGCGTCTTGTGTGTGGTGCCTCGTATGCGCCCAGCCCTCTTGCGCGTTGTGACGTGTGTTTGGCTGCATGGTGGCAGCCCAGCCCTCTTGGGTTGGCTGTGCGTGTCGAGTTAGTGTGGCAGTGTGAGTGAGAGCCGCCCTGTCGTGGTGGTGAGGCCTCGCCAGGCTTCCGTAGCGCTCGGGAGGAACAGGCATGGGGACCGAGGGCCTCAGGTTGCTCTGCACCAGCTCTGAGATGATCATCTTCTCCAGCGCGGCTGCATCAGACAGGTTACGGCGCATTCCGGCACTGCTGCCCAGATCTGTGGCCCCGTGGGGGGTGAGGAGGGCTGGAGAGATGTCATCCCCTCCTATCCCAACTCCTCCCTCCCTCAGAAGGTCAGTGCTGCCCACCACTCCGGCTCGGGACCCTGGTGTTGTCCCCAGACCATGCAGAGTGAAGGTGTTGGGGGTGTAACCTCCGTTGAGACACACACTGTCCAACCCACAGGGCTCCTGACTCTGGGACACACCACCCTCTGTTAGGAGAAACAGAAGGGGGCCAATTACAAAAGGACAGGGACACTATTAGAGATTTACATGAAGAGATGGACATGAGTGAATGTACGAATGAATGAGCAGAGTTTAGTGTTCCTGCGCTACTGAGGGTGCGGATTTACCAAGAAGATTTGAGTATTAACAATATTATTTGATGAAATGTTTGGTGCGTAGCCACATGGAGGAGATGTATATTATGTCTTCATGGTCTATGAATAGTTACTGTGTGCAGATATTGCACAGATAGTCTATGAATTGAACCACAGTGCACAAGGAAGTGTCGCTCAATGACTCAAGTGAGCACAATAAAGGAGCTCATACTCTGCTTGTTTCTGAAGGTTCCTACTGTTCCACGTTAAGACAGAGAGACAGAGAGGGAAAGTGTCAAAGAACATTCAAAAGACAAACTATTCAAACTCAAAAACTAAAATCAGAACGACAACAAAAACATTTGAGCTTCAAATTTCAAACATTCATACTGTACAGAAACAGAAACGTGACAAACCCTACTGTGCAAAAGGCTTAGACCACTTAACAGGCTTTAAATAGACATTCTTCAGTGAGGCCTAAGAGTTTTGCAAGGTTCTGTGTGTACACAGGTAAAAAGACAGTCAAAAGAAGGAGAGTGATAAGAATAGAAACGGAAGTACCACAGAAAGCTGTAATGAGAGGTACCTGTGGAGGTGAAAGGTTGATTGTATCCCTGGGCCAGCATCGTGTCATAAGGAGAGGCTCCAGCATGAGTCTGAAGCACTGGATTAGTAAGGAAGTGGTTCCCCAAAGGAGCTGAGAATGGAGAGGGAGAGAGGGAGAAAAATAAATGTCACATCCTTCAGCCCACAGGGGGGACAATGCTGAGATTTAAAAGACAAATAAAAATGATCTTCACCACGGTTAAGAGTGGGAGTGTTGTTCACGTCTGCAGCGATGAAAGAAGATTCGGTCTGTCTGCGAACAGTGTCGTTCCACATCCTCCTGATGCGACTCTGGATCAGAAATATTTCACACAAGGTCAAAATCTGACTCAGACAGAGAGACAAAGACACAAAGAGGTACAGAGTATTGCAGTGGACCTGTCTGTTGGCAGTGGCTCTCCGACTCTGGCTGCTGGTATACCGGCTGTTGGACCGCAGGGCAGAACCCTTCACAGAGTCTGGAGAGCTGGAAGAGGAAGTTGCACAGCACTGCGAGAGACGCAGGCATCTGCCATAGTCCTTTTGGCCCTACACACAATATTCAAAGATGAAACTTATTAGTTAAATCGTTGACAGACGGAGAGACACGTGCAGGAACGTAATAACATCCACACAGAGCCTGACCTTCCTGGCGAGGCTGCAGTGCAGTATGGTGATGAGGAGGCCCTGGGCGGTGTTGAGGGAGGAGAAGAGATAAGCCAGGAGGAGAGACGGAGCAGACAGGAACATCAGGCCTGAGGACCATGTGACGCTCTGCAGGAAGAGTAGCGTTAGGGAGCCCACCGCCCATGCCCTGAAGAGAAACCGGAGGAAGAGGACACAAACTTAATTTCTTTTTCATTCACACAAACTAGTTTGTCAAGAGTTCATTTAACTGAGAGTTATTTTTCATTACATTCATCTGCTCTGCTATTCTTGAAATCCAGAAGTTTCAACTGTTAAACTATTTCACAAGGCAGCTAAAGAGCTGGGTGCATGTAATGGATGTCAAAGTTTACATGCTCAAATCTTCCTGAATGCTCCCATCAGCCAGCTCTCGTGTTTAAAATAAAAACTGAAGAAACCAAATAAAAGAGGATTCAGACAGATTAAGTGACATTACTAACACCGACCCTAGCTTTCCTTTTATCCTCTCTTGAATGCAAGTTCTTTCCTCTATTTTCCATCTATAAAGCTATGCTGTATAAATGTTTGATTAACCTTGCTAAGGTTGAACCCTTTCTTACTCAAAAGGATGCCGTGACCACATAGTTCACGGAGCTGTCGAGACTGCTGCAGTGCATTTCACTCTGGCTTTCCAAAAGCTGTACTTGACTTGAAACTATTCAAAATGCTGCTGTTCAACTAAGAGCTAGAGCTTCACTGTGTTACATCTGTTTGATGTTTTCACATTTGCGCTGGCTACGTGTCTCAGCTAGAGTGAGTTTTAAATATTTTAATTAAATACTAAGCTCTAAGTGGACTAGCTTCCTCATTAATAACAGACTCCAGTTCAAGAACATTCATTTTAAACTAATTTCTACACTGTTCTTTATTATTATTTGGTCCAGTGTAAAGCACAGCATGAAATATTGAAATTACAAATGGCTTGCAACAGGTAGGGCCTGTTATGGTTATAAATGTAACCTTTTTGCTAATAACTGGAGCCAAAGCAACTGAGACACAATGAGCTCTACAAATAATCACCCACAAAAGATCAGCATGAGGCACTATACTAACCTCAGGTTGTCATGGCGACTGGAGTCCGGTTTCAAAGCAGCAGTGCTGTGCATCTTATGTAAGGTCATCACCAAGACAATGAGGTTCAACTGAGGCCAAAAAGGACAAATACCAATTTATTCAATTATAATGAATCATCATGATCAATCATCAATCATTATCTGTTGATGATCCAATATGAGATATATGAGAAGTCTGTGTGAGCGTGAACGTGAACTCTCACCGTTATGACGACAGCAACGGGTCCAAGGAAACTCCAAATGAAGTAATTGTCTGTTCGTAGCCAACATCTACACACCCACACACACACACACACACACACACACACACACACACACACACACACACACACACAGACAAATCAAATCACAGGCAAATAAGACCCTCCAAAATACAAAGTCAGTCTAGGAGCTGACACAGGAATATACATTTTATCAATAACTGTCCCCAAACAAAAAGGCACACACTCACACACACACACACACACACACACACACACACACACACACACACACACATTAGTCAACTTACGCAGTCTTTGAGCCGTAGCCTCTGAAGTCTATAGCTGCAGACACGGCCACCACCAGTCCAGGAATAGAGTAGCCACACAGGTAGAAATACTTCCTCCTGGAGTTACGTCCCTCAAATACCTCCCGCTGCAGCAGGTACAGTTCCACCCCCTCCAGACACAACCAGCAAAACACTGAGAGCAGCGAGAAGTGCAGCAAGCCAGCAATGATGGAGCACACAACCTGTAAATGTGAATAAAGGAAGAGTGAAATAACGAGTGAAAGAGCGACAGGAGAGCAACAAAGGAAACAGACAAAATGCTGCTTTACAAACCCTATAAACTATTGTGTGATATCATAATATTATCCTTGATATTATAAATTGTTATTGTTTCCCACTGCTTAGCTACTTTATGTTGTGCATCAGTTCAGGTTCTCACTGTAACTCACTGTATATTGTGTCTTGTTGGCGCCGACAAGGAAGAGTAGTTCAGTGATGAGCAGGTTGGCCCACAGGTTGCAGTGGATGGTGCTGTGGTCTGTGTGCCAAGGTGCCCCCTGGCAGCACAGGGTTGTAAGGCAGGTGGCCAAACACACAAGTGCTACAGAGATGCCAACCCAAGAAACCACATAGACCAGAAGCTCTTCTACACCGGCCCCAAACTGATAAAGCACACAGGAAAGGAAGTGCAAAGAGGTTTATCGAGATGTTTTTTTTTTTTTTTTTAAAAACATGTGAATGTGGGAGCTTGTGTAGATGCAGGTTTTATCAGCATCTGTGGATGTATTTTGTGGTTGCGGTGTGAATTGCTCATGTGTCTTGTTGTGTGTCTTTGTGTAAAATGAACAAAATCACACTCAACAAAGAGACTTTCCAATTTCCTGTCAGGACATAATACCCTGCAGCATTTCTCACTCCCTCTCTCTTTTCAGGAGCACAGTGGGGATGAGGTCCAGCTGTGCTACAGTAAATGAGTGCATAAGGGTGGAGGACTTTGGAGTCTGAAGATGGAGGTAGATTTACAGTTAAAGTTTGGCTGCTGGCCATCTAAAAAGAAAGCAATAGCGGTAATAATGCGTATCACGGGTCTTTCAAACCCTCAATCTTATCACCACCTTGGTACAAATGCAAAAAGCACAGAAAAAAAAGGCTGAGAGAATCTTCACAGAAACACAACTCAAGCCACAAAAAAAAATAAATTCTGCTTTCGGTCTGCCATGAACACTGTTACGTGCTGTTTTTGTGGCGTGTGTCACTTACTGCAGGTTGCTGGTATGTCATGAGCACAGCATAGCTGGACAGGTGGTTGCAGGCGCAGGTAGTGTGTGTGTTGTTGGTGTGTAACAGGCGGCAGCCCTGTGTAGACCACCTGCCGCTCCCAGATACACCTGATGCGTTCCAGAAAGAGCAGTTGGGGCCAAAGTGGTTCTCCAGCTGGAGAGACGAACGCACCAAAACACTCAGTGACCAGATTATGCACATTGTTAGGAATTTGCTCATTCCTGGTATTTTCATTTTCAGGTAAACAGATTTCCAAACACACCTGCAGGTGCCTGAGAGTGAAGATCACCGGCTCGGAGAGGTACACTCTGTTGGATCCTCTGTGCACAGAGGCAGAGATCACATGGGAGTTGACCACCAGGCTCTTACGCCTGACCTCTGACCCCTGGCCCAGTCCCAGCCCGAGCCGCAGAGTGGAGTTCTGTGTGGTCAGGAAGGAGCCCAAGTTCTTAAAGAGAGAGAGGACCAGCTTCACCTGGCCTGCAGAGACAGACAGAGGACAACATTTCATACCTTCAAGAGGAGACATTTAGACATTTATATCATATTTAATGATGTTTGGAGTTTTGGTGCATGAAGGGGAACTACTATTACTTCCACAATCCATTACAGGTCCTATAATTGGTCTACTAGCTTTATGCTGATAATACTGAGAGCTACATGTACAAAATGTTGATGAGTTTCATTGCGTGCCACAGACCATTGTTGCTGTACTGTTGCAGAGCCAGTGCTGATATCTGCAAGATGCTGTCGCTGTCGTAGGAGTGAGGGAACGTCAGGTCCTGTATGTCTGCCTCTGTATTTAGCACATACACCTCCAGATCTGTTCACACACAGGAACAGACAAGCACAAAAGTCTGAATGAGTTGTTGAATTCCACAATGTGTGAAGCAAAAACAGCTACGAAACAGAAAGACTACGTACCAACATTCGGTGCCCTGTCACTGAACCGGCCTTCATAGAGGTTGTTAGCCAATAGAAACGCTCCTTTCTCTACTGCGTCCAACAGCAGTGATGCAGAGCGTGATTGGTCAACACCGCTCATATCTGCCCAGGACACCAGAGCCTCAGGACCCAACAGATTATCAACTATTTGAACGACAGCCTGAAAAAGAGAAAGCCAGACAATCATTAATCAATCTGTCTGTCTGTCTGTCTCTGTCTGTCTGTCTGTCTGTTCATAGTTTACCTGGACATACGCTCTGCAGGTGCGTTCCCTCTTCTGCAGCTGAAAAGAAGGAATGAACCAGACATTTATTGTTAGAATCATCATCACTGACATTTCTGCTTTCATTTCCAGGAAAGGTCAAGTAAATATCCACACTGACAACGGGAACAATTTACCTTGTTGTAATTGCGTGCTGCAGATTCTTTATTGGCTGGTCTCAAGGCCTGGAGCTGGGAGTCCAGGATGTCCAATAGCTGTTCAATTAGCCTGACAGACATGCTGACATCACCAGCATAGATCCGCCCCCGCGTCAGGTTGACCAACTCCCCAGCGATGTTGGCTGCGTTCTCTCCGCTTTTAATCTAGAGTGAGAGAGTGGGG